>NW_024366703.1:0-143875 GCF_014805655.1 Passer montanus | reverse complement strand
ACGGGGCGCTCGGGCCGCGGCCCCGGGGGGAGCGGGCGGCTGCCGCCCGCGGGGCTCCCTCCGCGCCCGCTCGGGCCGTTCCGGCCGGAGTCGGGCCCCGCGATCCGCTTCGGCGCTCGGGGGGCGCCGGGGCGCTGGGGGCAGGGCCGCCGGGCTCTCCGATCCGGTTTGCACATCCTTGTGCGGCCGGGCGGGGTGTCCCACCTTTTCCTGGAGCAGATAAACGCCCGGCAGGTACGCGTGCTTTGTTTGGAGAGCGCTGTTTGCTCTGCCCTCCTCTCGGGAGGATGTTTGCTCTTGCTTCCGAGCACAGGTCGGAGCCGACGAGCCGAGCGGCAGCCCTGCGGGACGGGGGCTGGCAGCTCCCTCGGGAAGAGGCTGCACGGCGGGGAATGGGCTCCGCAGCGGGAGCCGGCGGGACACGGCCACGGACCCGCGAGAAAAACGGGTGCAGGAAACACTGCTGGTCGGGGGGCTCACGCATGGGCGTGAGAATAGTTTCTCTGAAGTGCTTGCAATGTTACCCAAAAAGAATCTTTAGGAAAAAAACACCAGCGCTTCATCAGTTTCTGATTTTACATCAGAGTGTCGTTTCCCGTGGCTTTCACTGTGCGAAAGTGGAAGTTTGCCTGATAAGCTGAGATGTGATTTTGGACCGAGACTTTCCTAGAACCCATCTGTCTCTGCTGCAAGGGGAGCGTATCAGAGCGTGGCTGTGATTAAACACCGGGTCTGCCTGACTGTCAGGGCTCTCTTGCTCCTGAGCAGCCTGGCTGGTGAACACTTGCTGAGGTTCTTAACACAGTTTTCTCAAGGTGAGGCATGCTAAAGCTTACCAAGTGTTCTTAATAAAACAGATAAGTAGTATTGATAGCTTTTAGGTAATTAACCTTATTCCATTTATTTTTGAGGACTTTAAAACTGATTAGGATTGTGTTTAGTTTTTGAAAGGGAAAGCATTTTATTGGTTCTGCAGTTGATCTAATATTCAGTACTTTCAAGGAACAGATATTCTTTGAACTAGATAAGGTGCTGGTTTTGTTGCTGAACTGTGCTTTACAGTGAGGCTTCTGCTGAGGTGAGATGGTTTTCAGCATAATGCTGTGTTTATTTTAAGGGCTGGTTAACTTGAGGGATTATTCATTATTAAATTAATATCGGTAATCTTCTAGGGGGAAAAAAATAAACCTGTCACTGAATTTATTTGGGTTTGAGCTTTCCCTTCAAAAGTGATTTCTGATGTTTTTACATCTTTTGATGACTACCTAATGATCACCTAAACAATTACCCATGGAAATCACAAATTCCTTTTGAAAGCTTGTCATTTTTTCATCTAAACTACTCAGCTCTGAGGGATTATAAGTCTATTTTGGTTTAGTATTCTTGTTCACATAGTTTGTTAACTGGATAGGTTATGTGATAGGTTAGGAATAGTTGGTGTAGAAAGACAGCTAGCTTTTTTTGGAAGGCTGTCTCCTTGCTTGGGTATTTTGATATTTTAATCTTGTGTGGGAGATTGGAGTGGAAGCATTAATAGCATGAATGAAGCATGCCCAGGATTTTGTAGTACTGTACTGATGCTCAGATAACCTGAAGGAAATATTCCTTAAATACTGCATTTTAGTGAATTTCAGTTTTAAATATGATTTCAGCTGGGACATAAATTTTCTTATATTCAAAGTGCTTTACTACATTTTGAAGGGTCTGCTCACTTTTGGAGAAGTGGAAGGGAAATTTAGGATTTGGTGATCTCAAACTAAATTTTCACTGAGTTTAAGACTCAAAACCTGTTGGTAGGAACACACATCCTTATCCTTATCCTTCCATTTCCTGGGTGTGCAGCTCCCTGGGGGAAGGTGTGCTGGTGCATCCTGACACAGCTGAACAGGGTGTTGTCACTGCTCAGCTTGTTGGACATACAGAAGTGCTGCATTAAGCTTTTAATGCTGCTGTAACATGGAATAGTATGCAGTGTGTGCTGTAGTATGTATTACACGTGTCCTTTATTTTATGGCTGTGGACTTCTAAGCAAATACTGTAAGAGGTAATTGTGAGAGAACTCTGCATGAAGCTCCAGGTCTAAACTGTTGTTTCTGGAGATATTAGGTATGGATAGTGTCATTGAATCAACAACTTATATCCTTTATCTTGAATTTGAATTGCGCTTTAAAAATCACATCTGCCTTTCTTCGGAGGAAGAACAGTGTAAATACAATTATAAGATAAAGACATGGGTATTTAAAATGAATAGTAAGCGAAGAGAAATTTTTGCCACAGTATTAAAATCTCCATTGTGTAAAGACAGTACAGCAGCATAACTTCAGACCATGATAGAACAGTTTATCAGGAACTAACTGAAAACTTGTCTGGTGATTCTTTAACTTACTTTCATGCTTCAGAGCATGTAATGTACTTGCTCATTGCCTGTATTATAAAAATTGCAACATTTCTTGACAGTTATCCTTTTATTTGTGGAAGCGATAGTATCAATGGGGTGCTGGTGGCCTTATCACGATGTGTGCTGATCCTGCAGAAACAGGGCTGGGGGGCTCCTGCCTGGCCTTTGCTTTCACATCTGTTGCTAGACTTGTTGGAATTGATGATGTAATAGACAAACCATAAAATATTCTGAAATACCCTGTGGTTTTTGTTGCAGGAGAATGGTCTAGAGAGTAGGTAGCATTTTAATTTTAACGTTGCTTCAGTTTAGTTGTCTGTGCTCTGTAAGAATAAAAATACAAGAAAAAAACATTGAAAAATAAACAAAACCCAGCCTATATGGTACAGCAAAATTCCTAATTTAAAGTGGTTGAGAAAAGCAGTTTTGCTTGACTTATACCCTGATCAAATGCGTTAAAACCCTGAGCATGTACAGCTTATTTAAAATTAGTATGTAAAATTAGGAACTTTGTATGGGATCTGAAAATTGTCAGTTAGAGAAACACTGTGGAAAACATTTCAGTTCCTGTAAAATACTTATTTGCATGTGAAGTTGTGCGCAGATGAGTGGCCTGATTCCTCTTTGAAGTTGTGTTTCCATTTTGAAGAGGTGAAATAAATGTCATGGAAGCAGGACGTGGTGTGCCTGAGCAATCTCGTGCATCTAGGAAGTGTAACAGTAAAAGTACTGCGTGTACAGAAGTTCAGCCTGTGCCACTGGTGCAGTTCTAGACACATCTTGATGAGGCCTGAAATTCAGCGAGAAATAAAGAAGTGTTACTGGAAATAGCCTGCATTGTCTAAAGGCAAGCATGAGGCTGAAATCCGCAGTTTAATAGGGTGGATTTAATGTGGATGTGTTGAGTATAATCACAGTGCTCCATAGACAGAATATCTGTAGGATACTGAGGACTGCAAGCCTGGGATATTACTTGCCAGGTGAGTTTTGCTTGCTGTCTCCTGTGTTTCTTGTCTTGCTTCTATATCTTTGCTTTGCCAGTAACAAATAACATTGGTTCTTTTTTTCCCCTGGAAAGATGTACATTGTGGAGCACGTCATTCCAGACTTCTGTTCAAGGAAAGGAGTAAAATTGCATATTTTCTCAAAGAAACTGTCTTGATCGGAATTTATTTTGCTGAATCATCACATGAGATTTGGCAGTTGCAATCCTCTTTTTGTCTCCCATCATTTTTTTGCAAAGTGTTTTCCTGGTTTAAAGAAGAATATCAGCAGCAGTCTCATATATTTTTCTGCAACTTTTTGTAACTGACTTAATCTAACCTTAATTGTTTCGTAGAATAAATAGTCTGTTTTTAGGGTTAGCATGCTAATTTCTACAGTGGAGCAAAGAGAACATAGTTGCTTTCCACACCATGAGTGCCCTGTTGGGTAACAGGAAAGAAAGATATGTGTGCTGTACTGAAGTCAGTGCCAGTGTTGCTATACTTGAATAGTTTCTAAACTGTATAGATGTATGGAAATTGTCTTTATATAAAGCCTCAAAATGGTGCACACCCCCAGTTTTTCACTAGTTGTATTACATAGAAGAGATGCACTCCTGGCCTTGTCAGATTACACAAGCTTCCTGCCAGTTCAGTGTTCTGCAGGGAATTGGAGTGGACCCATCAATACGGGCAGCAAGGAAGAGCTGCAGATGGGTTGGATGTGATTTTAGCTTGCACAGGCACATCCCTGCAGCCCAGTGCTCTGAACAGGCAGCGTGACCGTATTGTGCTGCTTTGGAACAGATGTCCTCAGCTGTGAAGAGAGTGGTAGATAATATGTAGTTGCGTTTGAGGTGCAGGTTGGTCCTCCACCACCTGGTTGGCAATTACAGAAAAAAGTTTCTGAAGATTTTTCTCCCTTAGCTTAGCAGCTATATGGTAGGTAACTTGTGTCTATGCTGAGACTTTTCAGGCTGCATCTGTAAATATATTATTTTATATTCCCTATAGCCATGGAAATTACTGAGCTCATAATTAAGCTTAGTGCAGAAAAATATGTGAAGCTTACAGACATTTTTTCATAAATTACAGTAAGTGAAACATAAATAAAATAGTGTTTTGTAGCCTTCTCTCACGTGTGGAAGTACTGAACTGCGTGAGTTGTGGCAATGTGACCAAGTTGTTAAATGCTTGTGTCTGTGGATATAATTGGGATCTCTGAGCTACAAGCAGTATATTATCCCTTCATATGAACCAAAACCAGAAGAGTTTGCTGAGATACGCCAGAGTACAGATTACAGCATCTCACTTGTTGACCTTCTTGGCCTTGTCATTTACTATGTTCATCTTGGCTTACTTTATGTTCTCTCTCTCATAGTGTGACCTTTTTGCTGAAAGATGTGTTATATGTAAGCCTTCTCAAAACTTAGCAGCCCTCATAAAGAGGTGACAGTACAGTCTCCTACAAAATACTCTAGTGCTTTGTCTTGCCTAAATAAGTTTTCCTTTGTGTTGGCAGTTATTTATTATGGACTTTTGGATATTATGAAGGCCCTAATGAAATAGAACAGAAAAGAAACCAGACAGAAAACCCAACATCATACCACCACACTTGAACTCTTTAATAGAACTGTGTTCTTGCCACGAAGTTACCCTGCCACTAGGCTAAGAATGCAAGGATAAGATCTGTCATGTCAGAGAAGTGTATTTAAATGTGAAAGTTCATCCTTATAATTGACAATGAGCAAAACCCAACAAATGGAGAGAGAGAAGAAAATGTCCTTCCATTTCTGCTAGGCACCACCCCCAAATTTAAGGTGAAAGTGCTTAAGTTGTTTTGCTTACTACAATGCTCTTAATTAGTGGAGGTCCCTGGGAGCACCTGGTAGCCGGCTGTGCCTGAGGACTGTGTGAGTGAGGTGTAGCATGGGCTGGCTGAGGTGTTGTGTTTGTTTATCTAGCAGTCCTGAAAAGGTTTGTCTCGTGCTGTTCTGGGGTGGTTGTGAGAAAGGAGGAAGTAATAAATGCAAACTCAATTTTTTGCATCTGTTTGATGTGGCCCCTTTTCTCTCTAGAGTAGGTTGATGGCATCTTGGACTCATTGCAGGAAAAACTTGTAGTAGGCCCTGAAGAAGAACTAAGCCCCATGCAGATAAGAGACCAGCAAAGACCAGATTTGCTATTGCAGATGTTGTAATTACTATTTAGTTACATTGGTAGATCAGAAAACATAGCAAGATTTTGCATATTATGTTCTAAATCTGTTGGTTTCTGCCTTGTCTGTCACGAGTTCCAAAAATGTGGAGGTCCCAGCTCAGTATGAAGCATGTCAGAAACGAACAGCTGAGAAAAGCAGTGGTCACTGCTTTCTTTATTAAGGCAGTCAAAGATGAACTGACAGACCTAAGGATGTCGTCATATTCTATTACTGAAGGTTAAACAGAGACGTAGGTCAGCTCACATGTAAGCTGTTTGGTACAAGTAGGGCTAAAGTGGGCTCTTGACATGTATAGACCATTTTGAGAAAGGGCTGGAAATATGTTCTGCAGCTGTTAGAGGAGGAAACAGAAGACATGATGGAAATAACTGGCTAGGAAGAGATATGGACCAGCTCGTCCCATGCTCTCTTGGCAAGAGCTAGAGGTGGATTCGAAGTGCAGACTCCACTGTCTGCTTCTGCAGCTGAGGGGATTGGAACTGGGACTTTGCTTTCTTTCTGTTATCTTTACCAACTTTCTTTGGACAACTGTGCTGGACTTGTATAACCTTTCTGTTTACTGGCAGAGAGGAGGAACGTCTACTTTTTCCTGCTTTCTCTTGTTGCTTACTTTTTATTTGATGCTTCTTTGACATTCTTTACCTGTAAGAAATGCTCTGAAGTGTGTGCTCTGCAAAGGGGCTGGTTTGTGAAACCAATAAGTGTTTGGTCTCTGCTGCAGTTCAGAATTAAATTAGTAAGATATTTTAAGTTTCTTGTTGGAAATCAGTCACGTAAGAGGCTGGAATGACCTTTGTACACCTTTGAAAACGAAAAAGATGAGCCTTTAATTGAGATGGTGTGTTAGTTTAAAGGGATTAAATTATTTTCCGAAGCATGTTTGTTTAAATCCTTGAGTTTAACTTTTAAACACTTCATCTGAATTTTTTTTTTTCATTTCATTTCTGCACTGACATCTTGGTATGACTCTGATTGTTCAGAATAAATGGAGTTGAAGAATCTTTGTTCATTTGTTAAAAAGGGAGATACAGAACTGTGTTCAGTATTTCAGCTGTGCACTATAGAATAGTTATGTCTAATTAACATTTTGCTTTCTTTTCTTCTCCAAGGTGTTCTGTGTCTGTGTTTTGGTCTTACAATAGTACTTTATACTTCTGTACCTAAAAAAATTCAGGACCTGTATAGTGATTTGCTTTTATGTGTATATAAGTAGGGTTTTTTCCTGCCTTAGAAGTTATATTGCAGTCTCTGTCCCTCTTGATCTGTTGAAATTATAGGTGAAGTAGTGTTGTGTGAGAGACTTTGTGTAGTAATCAGCAAATCTGATACCTCATCCACATGCATACAGATATAATGCAAAATACTATTTCACATTATTTAATTTTCCTGAATTTGTCCAGTATTTGAGTACTGATAGATTAATGACTTTCAAGTACTTTTTTTTTGTTGTTCAGAAGTAATAAGAGCTTGAAAAAAATTATTGGCTCCTAGGCAAGGAATATGTTTTCCTGGCTAACAGTAGCTGTGGAAAGTGAAGAGGGAATGTTCCCAGAGAGAATTTTGTGGCAGCCACCAGACTTCTTGCTGTTCTGTTTTTTCACTGTGGGAATGTTGGAAATGCATCAAAATACAGTTCTTCTGTCTGACTTTGCCTCTTGGCTACTGTAGGTACGCAACAGTTTAATTTTAGTGCTTCCTGTGAGGCATTGTGCTCTTCTGGGAATTTTGAATGCAGTTTATACCCTTTCTAAAAAGAAAGGGAGCTGCATTTTAGGAAAACATAAAATATCTGTCAGTGTGGGTAGATTTCCTGACTATTTTGCTAAGATCTTGTTTAACAAGACATTTATTTGGTGTGTTCTTTATTTCAGCTGAGATAAGCAGAGTTTTGCTTTTAACTGATCTGTGTTGTTACAAAATTAGTAGAAGCTTATTTATTTTAAAGACTTCTGCTTGCTGCATCTTCTACATCTTCCGTAAATCCCCCTTATATAATACTTCACTGATAGGCTGTAAGAAACTGTATGATCAACTTGGCTTTTTTTTTATTTCTATGAAAGCAGCTAGAGCCCCTGTCATGCAAAAGACAAAAATGCTCAGCTGTCTTTAAATGTGGCTGTTGCCTGTGATTGAGCAATCCTGCCCTGCTAGTTAATATGAATAAGAGCTTCTTGAACATTTTTATTCTCCTGGGCTTCTCATCTAACTCAATAACTTTGTCTTTCAGTACCAAGATAAAGAGGAAGTTGTTCTGTGGATGAATACTGTAGGACCCTACCACAATCGCCAGGAAACGTACAAATACTTCTCTCTCCCTTTCTGTGTGGGATCAAAAAAAAGCATCAGCCATTACCATGAAACCCTAGGAGAAGCACTTCAAGGAGTTGAATTGGAGTTTAGTGGTCTTGACATCAAATTTAAAGGTAAGTGATTCAAAGTGCATTTAGTCGCTTAAAAAATACACAAACTCTTCAAACTTGGTATTTTAATAAGAGCTGAAATTTTCTTGCTGCTAGCAGCTGCGTGTATTTTGTAGGGTTGATTGGTACTGTCACTGGCTTTTGAGTTTCCAGTGAAGTTTCCATACTATGTGCCCTTGGAGGAGAATGCTTGCAGCAGATATTGCTTCTGAAGTAACTTATATCATTTTACAAAATAAAACCACATTTTCTGTGTGTGCTTGTTTGATTATTTACTGGAATTAATATTCTGGAATCACCAGTTCTGAAGATGTAATTTTTTTCCTGTGATGATGAATACTTGCAGACTCGCTGCAATTGCAGAGGGGTAGCCAGGGCTCAACATCTCCAAGTTCCACCTCAATACAGGGTTGATGATCCTGTATCCTTCTGTGATTACTGTCTAGTTTAAAATAACTGACAGATCCCTTTATAGTACTGTCTCTAACTCATCTTATACCTGTCTGGCTGAACAGGATGAAGCTGGTTTGTTTGTTTGTTTTCCTGTTGTTCCCTGTCCTCACCATCTTGCCATACTGTTCCTGAGAAGACATTTAACTTCTTTTGCAAATAAATTTTTTGGTATCAAGGTGCCTGAGTCTTCTATTGCATAATTTCTCTGTGTGTGTCCTTTCAGATATCTGTAGCTAGTAGTTGCAGAACTTTAAATAATAACAGATTCTTATTTTTTGGTATCAAGACCTGAGTCTTCCATTGCATAATTTCTCTGTGTGTGTTCTTTCAGATATCTGTAGCTAGTAGTTGCAGAACTTTAAATAATAACAGATTCTTTTGGCCTCTTGAATTTTAACATTTAATAATTTAATTCAATTTATATTTCTGTGTATCTCTTTTTTCCAGAACACTGCACTTCATTGCATCACTAGTGCTTAACTGGATGGAGAACTTAAGCATAGTATCTCTTGTCTGAGCATTTACAGTCAGATGAAATTTAGTTTCTGTAAGCTGTAAAAGTTTTATCCAAAACTGGACATCTGCAAAATAAAATACCTAATGATGTTTTTACTAGCAGTAGGATAAGTTGAATAAAATATTTTTACAAAGTTGGTTAATACCTTAAATTGTTCATAATTTTTAAATTTGCCTAGATTTGCATTGCCACACTAAAGGAGTTTGGAGTTGAATCTTTTAAGAAAGAAAGAGTATCTGTACAAGCACTGGGAAACAGCCCTACTGCTGGTTTGTAACACTTGTAGCATGCTGAAAATTTTACTCAATGTGGGAGAAATAATTTTCTTGTCAAACCTCATAGAATGTCCTCAGAAACACAAAATGGAAAGGACAGTGAAGGCAACTGGCAGCAATTCAACATATTGGTGAAGATTAATAAAGTTTCTGTTAGCAGAATATGGTAAATATTTGTTTGTGCAGCCAGTTCGATGTGTAATTTTTACTGCCTTTAAGTACCCCAACTTTACAAAGAGATTCTTTTATTCCTGTGACAAGAACATTCTCAAGTGCAGCACCAAATCGAAAAGATTAGAAGGTTTGTGAGCTGATGTTTACTGCTATGATGTGGCCAATGCACAGAATTTTTAAAATTTTAATTCTTGTTGTTAACACCTTGGAGTTAAGTAGCTCGATAATCCGTGTTGAACCTGCAGTGATTGAGCTCCCAGGCACAGTGGCTGCAGGTCAGGTGTTTTCAGTGAAGCAGATGCTGCATGCTAGCTGGGTGATTACTAAGTACCTGTAGATGATGGGTGAAGCTGTATATGTGCACTTTTAGTTTTTTCTCTTGCAGTCTGTGTCCTCTGGCTAAAAGATGAAGACAATCTCTTTGCTGTTAACTGTTTTCCAGCAGCTTCTGCATCAGAAGCTGTTATATTATTTTATTATTTCTAGCAGTGGTCCATGAAATGAAATCTGAATGGGAGTCATCTCTATGTTACTGTCCTTAATCTGCTGTTAAAAGTATTGAAATACTAATTTTTCCATATTTCAAAGTAACAAGAATAAATTAATAGTAATTATTTAGTATTAAATTAGTATTTAATATGAAATTATGTGAAATTCATGTAATTCAAATCCCCTTGATACACAGGTTTTAAAAATAAAGAAATTGAGCAGAGGATTGCAATACTTAAATTCATTTTTTTAGAGGCTTAAAAGTTATCATAAACCCCGTACAGTTTGTATCCAATTAATGTATTGTAAAATTTGGATTTTATAGACCAGTCCCTAAAGTTTAGCATTTGTATTCCTTTCCAGTTAGATTGTTGAAATGTGATGGTAGCTCAGTTTTTTGGTGACATTTTAGGGGTAGACCTTGTTCTGTGCAGAAGTGGTGTTTTGTTGGTTTTTTTTTTTGTAGCTAGATTGTATCAATGAAATAGAAATAATATTTTTGTAATGGATAAATCTTATTTCACTGTGATTGATACTGGCTTCAACTCTGCATCAGTGTTCCAGAAGTTGCTGCAATTAAATTGAAACAGGGCTGTTGGTATTTTTGTGGTGGTTTGGTTTCTTGGTTGGTTGTTGTGTTCCTTTTTCTTTTTGTTAACAGATAGATGCTTGGTTGGTACCAATACATTACTGTATTCTTAAGTAAAAGATACAGCTTGAAGGAGTGTTGAGTATCTACAATCTGCAGCTGAAATAATTAAGATAATAAGTAATAAGCTTGCACAGATTTTCTTCATGAATATGTGAATCATATCTAAGTTCTGAGTTAAGGCATCTGTGCTTTTCTTTATGTGCTTTGGCATTATGGCAAGATTAACAGTTGGGCATTTCCTTTTCTTTAAAGTATCGTATGAGTTTACAAAATTAGATTTGTATGAATTTACAAAATTAGATTTGAACTTCATACTTTTAGGTTTTTATCCTCTGAAATGAGTAAGAGGGAAATAGAATTGTTCTAATAAATTAGATGCTGCAATAAAAAAATAATTCCCTTCTCAGCATTGTTTGACTGGACAGCAGTAGCAGGTCAGCGTGAAGCTGCATGTTGTTCATCATATTCAAAGAACTGTTTAGGCTTCAGCTGTAATTAGCTGAAGTATTAAACTGTGTAAGTAAAACTGGCAGTTGAATCAGTAGGCATTGCCTGCATTTTTTGACCTAGAATAAAAAAAATATGACTCTGCAGTAATGTGCCCTTCTGAGAGTGAAGGTTTCCACTTGAACTCTCATGGTGATGGCTGGTGGGGCAAATCTACAGTGTATTCAAGTCTCCACGAGGTAGTGTTTCTTGTTGAATTAAGTGTGCCTTATGAAAGGATACATGCAACCATACAAGATAGTTGTATTTTCCTTTTGTTACAATACAAACAATGTTGTCCTTACATCATAGGTCTCAAATCTGTATAAATACCTGTTGAGGAAGAAATGAATTATTAACATACACTCATATTTTAATATAACTTCTACGTTTTTGGTTGGCTTAATTATCTTGTCAAGCTAAATCTAGGATAATAATGCTTTTTAATTAATATGTCAAGTTCTTTACTCGAGTATTTGAGTGACATCATCTGTTACACCTGAGACCTAGTAAATTATTAAATGTACTGAACATTGGTATCATAGTGATTTCAGTTGGAAAATTTATTTTTTATATTGCCATACAGTGCCATTAGAGAAGATTAAATTAAAGAGGGAAAGGATGATTTAACAAAATTGCATTTTGTACTTCTTCAGAAGTGTTACTAAATTACCGTATTTCTAATGTTCTTCACCCAAATTTTCTACTGCAACACCTCTAGAAGGATGACATTTAGTGTTGTCTGATATAATGAGGTTTTATATGGTTCACATGTTTGAATAAAACCCTATTGATCTGACTGTTCATAGGAAATTTGAAATCTGGCTAAGCACACTTGCTTTTCTAATGAGTCATGCTTTTAAAAAATGTCCTAAATGTGCTACTGACATCCTGAAGCTTTATTACATAGCAGATATTAATTACTTCTTTGACATCCCTGATACAGAGGCACCACAGAACCTGCCTTTAACTTCACTCTCCTCTTGGACACACATCCAGCCATAACTTTGATAAGAATTCTCTAACGTATGCAAAACCTTAGATCTGGTAAAGCTGTAATGAAATAGACATCAGGTTTCCCAGCCAAATGTTCTAAAATTCTTTCATGTAACCATTTAACAGTGGATTTAAGCTTGACCACCTACTTCTGTCCTGTAACTAAATGACAGCTTCAGCTGTCGGTGGCTGGAGAAAGGAGTGCTGGTCTTCCTTCACTGGTTTCAAAGGGAGGTGAGAGGAACTGTACTGTGCAATGTGGCTGACATCATGCTCCATATGCAATGTCATGCCTGTGTTTTGCAAGAATTGAGTGAGATTGTTTCTCATGATACTGCTGGGGTTTTGTATGTGTGCCCTGGAGCAACTTGTGACACAGTTAATCCAGATGTGATTATACTCTCTCTGTGGTGTCTTCTGGTATTCTGAATGCTGGAAATAAGATCTGTAAAAATGAGTGAAGGCAGGTTTTCTTTGTGGCGTTATCTGCTGCCTTGCGTCAGTGCAGTTGTGTTGCTTCAAATGATATTTGATGATACGTGATTTTAAAAGTCTTTTTGTTTTGAAGCCTCTCTGTTTATATCCTAAAGCATTATATGCAGAATAGCTCATTTCAGTTGGTAAAACAAACAAATGGCAAGTTCCACAGTCTGAAAGCCAATGGAGTAATTTAGAGTATTTACAGTCTAACCAACCTGTGCTGGTACCTCTGGGTACCAGCCTACCTAAAGCCAGCCTGGCCCCCATAATACTTCTCCAAAACAGGCTTCTTGCTTCAGCCCTGGGAAATGCTTTCTTCAACAGCCTCTATCAGTTTCTCTTCTACCTGTATTTTAATTCATGGCTTATTTTCATCTGATCTGTGTGTGCAACAATCCTTTGAGTCAAAAAATGTAGTATTAGAAAGGTGTTATCCTATATTTGAACATAGTATGACAGTGAAGTGCCAAATACTTTGAAAAGAATCCCTACTTAGCAAATTGAGAAAACAATGATTCTGGGGTTTGTGTGTTAGCTTTTTTATCCCCTTTTAATTAATGTCAAGACAATTTAAAAATATGTTAAAGTGAAAAAGTGCCAAGGAGAGGCGTTTTGCAGTTGGGGGGAAACACAGTCCAAAAATACAGGATCCAGCTCGATAGAGGCATAAGTGCAAACTTGCATTTGTATGTCTCTTTCAGCTGTGATGCCAACTTTGGTGGCTTCCTTCTCTTAAATATACCAGTATGGGCACTGAAAGTCTTCTTGGTACATTGGTTGGCTTGAATGGTTTTGGTACTCTTTTTTTCTCTAGAAAAGAAGTTTTGTTGAGCAGATGTACTTGGCATATTTTGACTTTTGTTGTTATCAGAGTAATTATGTTTCGCGTTAGAAATATTCTGCTTGCCTGTGCTTTTTCTGTGCAGGTGATTTTATTTTCCTTTTAGGCTTTATATTGTAGTTAGCATATCAAAGAAAGTAAGCTGAATATTGATGCAAATTAGAGCTGTACTTAGGGCAGAAATTACTTTTGTCTACTAAAATGGGTCCTCAATTCCAGTGATGACAAAAAGAGAAGTTGGAAGTCTTTACTTCTACTGCGTTCCACTATTTGTTGCATGAATACAATTGCTATGATGTGGGTGAGGGAGCTTGTGTCTGTTGCTGTCTGAAGTCTTGTAGATATGAGGCCTTTCATCTTTCTTCACTTGAAAAGGAGACATTAGGGAAGGAAACTGGGATGTAAGAGAATGGCTGCTAACAGTATAACTGAGGAAATGTAGATGGGGAAGAATAACTTTCTGGCTGAAAGAGGTGGATTTATTTGATTTCCAAATGCAGCCTCTTGTGCGTTCTTCACATTATTCATAATTTTGTCTTCTCTCCTTTTTTTCTTTGTCTTTACTCTGATTACCTTGTTTCTTTCTTAGGGTAGTTTCTTCAAAGTTGCTGAGAACTTTAAAAAGTTTTAGGTTTTTTTTTACAAGCATTATTCCTAGTCAGTGAAGTTGATTATACTAAAACAGAGACAATTTTATAAACAGTTTTAGGTATTTGTCAATAATTTCATACATCTTGTTAGAGAGATCTCATTATCTGTTCAGGTGAATCTGCTGTCAGCTTTTGTACCTTAATTTAGTGTGGGTGAAGCAGCAAAAGGATACTGTGAAACCTTTCCTTGTCCAGTATGTAGGAAGCCTCTGCATGCAGAAGTGTAGATTTCTGAACACAATCATGCATTTGCTTTAATGGTTCCTTTTAAAAAGTCCTTTATTGTTATCTACTTGAGGATACCCAAGATGGCTTGGAGACTTCAGCTCTGTCCATTCCTCCATTTGATTTGCCTTCACTTTGAGCCAACTCATTAATAAATCTTCAACTGTCCTTTAATTTTTTGCAGATGATGTGATGCAGACTACTTACTGTGAAGTTGACTTGGACAAGGGAAGAAGAGATGCATTTGTGTATGCTATCAAAAATCACTATTGGTACCAGATGTATATTGATGACTTGCCAATATGGGGTGAGTGATAATGCATTAATGACTGTTTTACACCTACTCAAGTCCTGTACTAGTGGGTTTCATGGAGTCATTTAATGACTAAGCTTTGTTACAAGAATTTCCCAAGAATATGAAACTTACATGCAAGTCAAATTGACAAGAATATGAAGTAAAGCAGTTGAGGACATAGGTTTAAGCTGCACTAGGGTAGGCTTAGGTTGAACATGAGGAAGCATTTCTTCACAGAAAGTGTGATTAGACTTTGGAATGGGCTGCCCAGGCAGGTGTTGGAGTCACCATCCCTGGAGGTGTCTAAGGAAAGACTGGATGTGGCACTCAGTGCCATGGTCTAGTTGACAAGATGGTGTTGGGTCATAGGTTGGACTCGATGATCTCAGTGGTCTTTTCCAAACTAATCAATTAGTTGTGAAATAAGTTGAGTGCTTATTGCATTGAAAGAACAGTAGGATGGCTGTACTAGCAAAATACAAAAACAGTGAAAAGCTGTTTTGTTTCTAAAGCCCTGATTTAATAACAGTAAGTTCTTAGGTTTAGATGTGTTCAAGTGAGTGGTAATTAGGTAGGTTACTTGTAATGTCCATGTTATTGTGATCATGAATAACAAGCTTATTTGAGTTGAAACTTTATTTTGCTACTTTTCTTTATTAGTCATGCAAAAACTGTTTTGTTTAATTTTATGCTAATTTATGTTAACAGTGTTGCTTTGTTGTCTGTCTCTATATGGAGTTTTATTTTACTTATTCTTTTACAGTTCTCAGAATTTCTCTTGCTGAGTATTATTTATCTGGGTTTAGAAGTGCTTGTGTCTTGAATAAAAATCTGTGTATCTTTATTGCTGTTGTCTCCTAAGGTCTCTCTCTGTGTTTTGTTGCTCCCTCATAACCTGTGATCACATACCTAGTAAAGAGTGCTCTGCAGACTGCACTTTGCACTGATAGCAATCAACCAAACTCTCCAAGGCCTAATCTCCCTGTTGTAGATATAAAGTGAAAGGAAGTGAAAAACCACCGTAAGGTCTTTGTTACCTGTGTTCTGTGAAAGAGGTAAACCTGCCCAAACTAAACAAAATGCAGTTCAAGTCATGCAAGAAAAGTTCTTTGATAGCTGGTATGAATAATGCTATCCATCATTGATTCATTTTGACAAAGGGTGCTTTTTTTAGCTCTTTCTTATTTTAATTTGTTTTAGAATAGATCTGTCTGATGAACATGGCAGAAATATTAACACTTTATTTGTTTATTATTTATCTGGTAGTCACGAAGGTCTGTTTTTTTGTTTTGTTTTGATGTGTCTTTTTAAGAAATACCATTATAATGCTTGAAGAGAAGTACTTAAGTATTGATTTCATTCTTATCAGCTGATTTGTTTATTGTGTGTAATGGCTCTGTAGCCAGGCTTAGAGTAGACCTGAATTACTCTATGTGACCTTTACTGTGCTGCTTGTGCAATTGCTGGTAGGCTTTTTAAAAGCATGCATGAGTGACAGTTGTTGCTACAATATTTTTTATGGCTTTGGCCTTCTAGCACAAGACCAGTGAATTATTTTTCTAGGCTTGTGGTAGGTATGTAGGCTTTGAATTGCCCAAGGATGATGGATGCTAAGCTGACTTCCTTGGAATCCTATGTGGCTAACAAGTCTTGGAGGCTTTCTTTGTTAGGATTTATTTTTCTGGTCATTTCATCATCTAAAATGCCAGAGAACAAACATATTTACTAAATCTTATATACATGACAAATTTTCTGCTCTTAGCTAAAAAATCTGGTTTCCTGAGATTCCAGTGTTTTTAATGTTTCCCAGTAGTATGCTTTTTATGTACAAGAAGTCACCTAGAAAACATGTGGAATCTAGGTATCTTCTTTCCAAGATATTAAGAAGCTGCTTTTGATAGTTTGGAACCAGGATCTCAAGCTGTGCTACATAATAGGGGACTGCAGGATCATAAGTGCAGGTAATGTTATGCAAGGATATTATCTGACATCAGGTGTGAAAACAAGTGGTGCTGACAGTTTTGGTCTGTCTTCTGCGGGTTAGGTAAAAGCAGCAGGACTGCAGATTGGTCAATATTAGCCTGACTCTTATTCAAAAAATTAAATGAGTTCTTGGTGTGGGGGCTGAGAAAGGTGTGGGTGCACCTGAACCAATCAGAAGAGTTTATCTACAAGTCTGAATTTGTGTTTTGGACCTTTGTGCTCCCAGTACAGTGAAGAAAACTGGGATTATAGCTAATCTGCAATAATTTTGATTTTCCTGGGTCTCTGTTCAGCAACAGAAATGTTTCAGGCTCTAAGTGGTGCTTAAAACATAAAGCACTGAGACTTGCTGCTAACTGAACAGTTTTTATTTTAACTATTTCTGTTACAAATATGGCATGAATGATACTGTACACATGCCTCTGCCAGCTTGCTGGTGCCTTTGAGTGTGTTGTGTTGTACCATGTAATATGGTGGCAGGTAGAGACATTGAAGAAAGCAAATATCTTTTGCTTGATTGTTGTTGCATAGTTGTAACTATTTCTAAATAGTTACTAAATTTCAGTAATTATAATGAAGGAAACTGTTAGGACTATTTATACATAGGTGTAAGAACTGAAGCAGTTATGATGGCCTCTCTGAAATACTCTGAATACTGAGAAGGGGTTTTTTTGGTTTCATGAGGATAGTGTCCAGAATTGGTTACTCTCAGCTTGCATTAAAAATAGCTTGTGCTGAATGACTTTTTTGTTTCTGTGTGAAGGCTATCATGTTGATCCACTTTATTTGGATTACCTATGTTGAGAACCTTACTGGCCAGCATGCATTGTATATACTGTATGACCCAATATCCTGGGTTTTTTAATTGTTGCTTCACATCTTGTAGCTGGATTAAACCAAAATTTTGTTCCCTAAATGTAGATGGCTGGAAATCCTTTTATAGTGCTACCAAAGAAAGTTGTCTGTGAAGAGTGTAAAAGAAAAGGGTTCAGATGGTGCTAATGTTTGCTGAGAATTCTAGGCAACTTCTCTTTAATTCTATTCTTAAAGCAGACCATTCCCTTCCCTGGGCTCATCCAGATGCATTCATGGCACTCCTCCTGTCTCCTGACAAACTTTAGTTAAGTTCATCCTTTAGGTTCTTTATGATTTTCCACCTTGCTAAGGCTTACTGATACCAGACATATGCACAAACACGAATTCTTAAAATTTGACCTACAAGTCCTCAAGCCCTGTAAGAAGTACTGTATTTTCAGTAGAGACTAGGCATAAATTAATCTTTCTTAACTGCTGATAACTAAAGGTAATGACATCAAACTGCTCTTGGAGGGTTCTGAAAGGTTTACACTATTTCCTAACCTGAAAAAGCAACAAGATCT
This sequence comes from Passer montanus, assembly GCF_014805655.1. NCBI lineage: Eukaryota > Metazoa > Chordata > Aves > Passeriformes > Passeridae > Passer > Passer montanus. The sequence continues at coordinate 125,958 of NW_024366703.1, read as the reverse complement.
TTCTAAGTGCATTCAGAAAAAAATTACTACATTTTACATTTTTTCCTGAATTGCTGTCCCACAGTGGAGAGAGAGACTAGGCTTGACTGCTTCAGGACATTCCCTAGCTATGTGAAGCACTGTGTTAGTCCATTCCCTCAGTGAGTGATTGATCAGAATGTCCTTTAAGTAGTTTAGAGGTCTATATTGTCATGGTTCTGGACACTGCCGTGGGAACAGATGGCATGGCAGGTGCCAGGCTATATGGTGGAGGCACAAACTGGCACATGTTTTGTGTAGATGGCATATACAAGGCAATCCTGACAGATGAGCATGAGTAAAAAACTTGACAGAAAAATACCACCTTGAAAATTAAAAAACACAGGTGATGCACAAAGGCCCTTCCTTCATATTCCTGGTGCTTTGTGATAGCCTGTTCCATATCCTTACCTACTTGTTCTCCCATTCCCCTCAGCCTTGTGCATCTTGAGTGATGCTTTCTTTGTGACTTTCCATCTTGTACATCTTGTATGTGATCTTTGATCTTGACATCAAAGGTGACACAGCCTGGAAACTTGTTGACTGTTAAACTTTTTCTGTTTTCACCCAGCATAGCACAGTCTCTGGAATTCTTCTGTAGTAGATGAGACATTTTGCACTAACTTACTGAAAATTAAGACCTTAATCATAGAATGGTTTGTGTGGTTTGAGTTGGAAGAGAACGTGAAGCTCATCATGGTACAGCCACAACTTCTCTTGGGCAACCTGCAACCCGTACCATTCTCTCAGTAAAGAATTTCTTCCTAATATAAAACATTAAAACATATTAAAAAATATAAAACATTTTTGGCAAGCATTGGAAACTTGTGTGCAAATGAGAGAAAAAAAACCTGTGTTGGGATGTAAACCAAAGAGGGTTACAGAAAAAAAAGTAAAATTCTTATGAGGAATTAAAATGAGTGAATAGATAGATGGAAGATGGGGAATTATAGAGGTCTTGGCTAAGTTCTGTTCGGGAAAATGAATCTCTATTTAGCTAGTTATTTATCTGGTAAAAATTGCAAATAAAAGTAGAGGCACTGTTGTTGGGTCTTCTGCAGTGTTTGTAGCTGCATGCTTTTTCTTTTAATGCCATTACAAAATGCTTCTTTCAGAGATCCATGGATTGGAAGTGGAGTCCAGATATCAGAGTTGAAAAGAAGAGCATAAGGTCTTCTGTGTCCTCTTTGTTTATGTTGATTTTTTAGCTGGCAAAACTTTGTAGTGCATATTTTTAAAAAGTAAATGCAAAATATCTGAAAAGCATACCTGTAATAGATGCTTGCACTTGTTTCCTATGCAGGGATTGTTGGAGAAGCAGATGAAAATGGAGAAGATTATTACCTTTGGACTTACAAAAAACTTGAAATTGGTTTCAATGGGAATAGAATTGTAGATGTCAATCTGACTAGTGAAGGAAAGGTGAAATTGGTACCAAACACAAAAATCCAGATGTCATATTCAGTAAGTAATTTGGAGATGCACTTGTAATAAGAAATTCTACGTGGTGAAATAGCTGAAAAATAGGTACTTGTATACTACAGTATGTACTGATATGTTGGGCTATGTTAGAGGAAGATGCATCTTCAATCCTTCAATTATTCTGTTTTGTTCCTGAAAAACATTGATAGATTTATTAATAACTAATGTAAAATTATGATTTTTGAAGTACTCCAAACAAACTGGCGCTTCTGTAATGTGCAGAAAAGTGTTTTAGTGGGAAAGGAAGGTACTCTGGAAGGATGGAGACTAGAAGTATAGAGGACCCCTGAGTAGGTACACATTGTGTTCATGTTGTACTTCTGACATTTTATCATGGGTTTGAACTGGATTCTCAGCTGCAAGCCTTTGTGATTTGCAAGCAGTAAATATCAAAATTTACTTTGTTCTGCAATTCCAGTAGAAATTTCTTATTTATATAACATGATTAATAAGGTTTTTAAGTTTCTTTTTGTGAAGCTCTCTGCTGTGATACTGAGTTGCTATGATAAAAGGTAATGAATAAACAATCCTTGCTGGTTGAGACAAATTAGTTTTTTCAGTTGTCCTCTTTATTTAGTTGATGTTACTTAAATCAAGTTATGGTTCACTTGTTATGTTTAACACATTTGTGTACTGAAACCATTTTTTAATGCATTGCTTTTCTTCCATGCCTTAGCAGTGGATGTCAGCATAAGATTTTATTTCAGAGAATATTCTTGCCACAGTTACATTTCTTTTGTGCTGAATAAGTAGCATAGTTTGAAATGCAGATAACTGGATTTTGTATGTGCTTTTTAGAATGAGATTTACACTAATTTCCCTATTTTTGCTGCAAAATTGATAGTAGAAATTTCAGTATTTGCTGTTTAAAATTCTACCATCATTGTGAAGTGCATTTGCTCTAAATTTTAAATTGGACAGCATTGAGTAGCAGCCACTAATAAAAATAACATCAGATATTCCCTTAAAAGACTTTTTAGCATGCAAAGCTCGGGACTTCTCTATCAGATTCTATTGGCACCACTGGCTGGGCTTGTCTGTGTGTGGTGTTAATTTACAGATTGTCACTGGTGGACTTCTTCTAAACTGTGCTTCATAGTGGCAGATGCTCTAATGAGAAATGTATCTGCTTGAAACAATTTTGAAAGCTACCAATCTTGAACAAAGTTGTAATTTGAACTGAGGAACAATAATATCAAACCTCAGAATGAGTAGTGCTGGCATCTTGGGGTTTTTAACATGTCTCAGGACTGGGGATTGGTGTGCAATCTACATTTATATGCTTTCTTCTATACTCGGTAAGAGAACAGCTTTTGGAAGGGATAGTTCCTTCTCATGAATTTTAAAATAGGTATGTACAAGGGGGCTCCATTTGTTTCTGTCACTAAAAATCCTGATATTTTTTGGCATGCTTTTGAAAAAGATACTCAGGGAGGCTTGTATTTTGTTTGTAAAATTATTTTAGTTTTACTTTTTAAATGCAGTCTTGCAAAAATTGACAAAAATACTTTGTGCTACCATATTAGCACTGTATAGTATATATTAGATCCATGAGGCAAAGTGGCTGATGTTCACTCTGTGCCTGACCTGTAGATGCGAGTCCTTAAGAACATAATTCCACTGTTTTTTGCCAAACCCCATTCATATTGAAGAAAACATCTAAAGTGGATGATTTTTAATATGTGTTCTGGGTTTCTGCATGCGAGTATAGCTAAAAATACTGTAAGCAGCTTTTCAAATATAAACATTTTTCTCTTCAGGTGAAATGGAAGAAATCAGATGTGAAGTTTGAAGACCGATTCGACAAGTATCTTGACCCATCTTTCTTTCAGCACAGAGTATGTATTGTTCTACACCAGCCTTACAATACATCCCTTTACAATGGTTGCATTAGTTTAGATGTCATACAATTTTTGCAATTTTTTGATTACATCTTTAAATTTTCAGGTGATCTGGGGACAGTAAAACAGGGAGGTCTGACTGTTGTTTAAGTGGCAATGTTGCTGCTAAAATAGGATGGCTCTGTTTTTTAGAGTGCTTCAATAAATATGCAGGCAAGCTTCAAGCTTACAGAAAATACAGAATAGTTCAAGAAAATACATTCAGGTGACCACAAGCAATGAAACTTCAGGGACACAACTGTGCAACTGTGTAAGCTGAATAAGTGCAGTTGACCATGGGCACACTTCTTTCTGAAGTAAATGCAGAGCAAACAGCATTAGCCTAAACCAGTTGTCAGTTGTGGCACTATCAGTTGTGTTTAAATCTGTGGTTTTAATCTCCTTAAGGGTAGTGTACTGAGCTGTGCTACTTTCTGAAAGTAGAGACTTTGCATTCTGTTTGGAGCTTAGAGAAAAACAGAAGTAGTATATGCTTTTGAGAGCAAAAATAATGCTGCTGCACGTTTTCATCCTGTGCAAAGCAAGAATTCCTTTGGCTTCGCTACTCAAATCCCTTCTCTAGGAAGGCAGCAGTACATTGTGTTGCCTTTTGCTTAACAAGGGAGCATGTACAGCCAGTTGTTCAAACTTTGCTGCTGCTTAACTAAATTGTGATAACCTGGTCCTGAGCAAGGCTGGCTGTTAAAAAGGTTTCTGTATGGTGTTTCACAGGCCAGCTTTAGTGTCACTCTCTGAAAATGTAGTGTTACTTACAGTATTTGTTACTTAGCTAGTGCTGACAAGCCGTCCTTATAGGCAACAATTTATCCTTCCTGGAACAATTTGAAACACATTTACAGTTCTAAATTTTATGGCTGTGTTTTCTTTTTGTAGATTCACTGGTTTTCAATTTTTAATTCTTTTATGATGGTGATCTTTCTGGTTGGCCTGGTGTCTATGATATTAATGAGAACTTTGCGAAAAGATTATGCAAGGTACAGCAAGGAGGAAGAAATGGATGATATGGTAAGACCTGCATCCATGTTTAAAAAACTCATTTTTAAGGCTTATTGTTTTCTTGTCGTACATTCATTGTGTTAGCAGCTCTGAATGGCTTTCTTCAGTTGGACAGAAAATGCCTTTTGTGTGTCTTGAAAGTGTTACTGGTTTTCTTTATAACATGCTGCTAGGTTGCGACCCAAAAATCTCTCTCTAGTCACTGTGTTAATGTTCATATCCAACCTTTGGATAAACTAGGTCCATTCTGACTTTGTAGTAGAAGTCTGATGTACTCCTAAGCACCTCAGAGGCTTTAGGGACAGGGAGGGATTCTGATAGATTTTATTGTGTCATACGTTCAGATAGTAATTTGTTGTTGTCTTCATAAGCATCTGAAAAGTAAACTTTTTGATTTGATGCATTCAGAAGAGAAGACACACTTCACTTGAAGTTGCTTTATTAATTCAGACCTTTTGTTTTTATGTAGCTTGTGTGTTTGTCTTTAATTGTCATGACTAGACTTAAAATTTGTTGTTGTTGTTCCCAGGACAGAGATCTAGGTGATGAGTATGGGTGGAAGCAGGTCCATGGAGATGTGTTTAGACCATCCAGTCATCCTCTAATATTTTCATCGCTTATTGGTTCTGGCTGTCAAATTTTTGCTGTGTCTCTTATAGTCATTATTGTTGCAATGATAGAAGATTTATACACAGAGTAAGTATAATTGTGCCATGTCTTCCATATATAAATGTTTGAGTGAACAAAATAATTACAAAAATTATTGTTCTAACTGGCCTGAAAAAAAAGTGTTTGAGAGTCTCTAGTGGTAATCTGTAGATCAGATGTAGTATTAAGAAGTGCTCTTTTAATTTGTAATGAAACTTTGTCCTACTGTTATCACGTTGGTCTCCTTTGATTTTCTCTTTTAATGCTTGCTTTTTGAGTGATTTATTTTGAAACTAGTTTGTTGTTCTGCAGAATCACTAGTAGATAATATGGGAGTTATATGTATTTAAAGGTACATATTTCACTCCTGATTTCATCCAGAGTAACAAGATGTTAGTATATTTCTGACCCTGTTTCCCCACTATGTCCTGTGAAGACTGAAATAAGAGTGTGCTCTTGTGAATAGTCCTGTTTTCTGCTGACAAGTCAGTATTAAGTCAGTCTTATTACAAGTCTGCTTAGGAATCAAAATGTAATTCTTTAAGTTCTTTTGAACACATAGTGCTCAGCCTGTGTTGATGTAAAATCCCCAGAAATAGGTCCTGACTGGAAAGAATAAATTTTAAAAAAGAAATAATACTCAAGTTTAAATTTAACACACTACTTGTAGTTCACCTGTTTTCTTCTTTTACCTCTTAATTTGATTGAGATTTTTGGGTTACTGGGTGGACTTCATCTGCTTCTGTAGTGATTGTGTTTTGGTATTGGAGGGAATTATTAGCTTGTGTTTGGGGTTTTTTGGGTTTTTTACAAGTGATTTGTTTTAAGCGGTGACTAAACTTCCATCTGTATCACCTGCTTTTAACAAGTTGTGTTACTTCTAATGTGCCGCTAGAGGGAACTCTTGCTTTTCACTTGAGTGGCCTTCTACGGTGTGTTTAAAAAGCCACTCTGTAATACCAGAATCTTGGCATATTTTCATTTTTCATAGGGTGTAATTCCCCTCCTTATGTCTCATGGCTATATTTCTAGACGGGCATACATGCACACTTCTAATTGTGCAGCATATCAGCCCTTCACAGGAAAGAATGAAACCATTTCACAATGTATGTGCCCTGCAGGGAGGCTGTAGGTTAGTCATGTCAGTTGTAAAATGTATCAGAACAGTATTTTTTGAAAAGATGTGTGCACTTAGTCTTTTATTGCAATAGGCCTTTCTGTCACTTTGAAAGTGAATTCTGGGTGTGTAGTGGAACAATTGACCAAATGTGGTGCAGACAATCTTGTGTTTAGGAAAACAGCACCAAGAGACTGTGCCTGCTCTTAGGGGTTTTGCACGTGTTTCTAAATTGTCTGAAGTTATAACAAGTTTTTAAAAAACAAATATTGGTAAAACAGTCCTTCAGTGTGTGTGACCAGCAGGTATATTTGCTTTGGTCGTGCTGTCATGGAAGCTTAAGTGCTAAAGATTGCTTCTTTGAGTACAGCAGGCATCCAGGAATGGTTCCTCAAAACCCAAAATGGCAATAACTAGAATCTCTCAGAGCAACTAATTTGAAGAAAGTACAGTAAGTCAGCTGAAAACCTACTGCTGTTTTCTGTTGAAGAATAGCAGAGGGATGTGGAGAAACAATTCTATTAATGAATAACATTTTTATCTTCCTATTCTTAGATATGTTCTTTTAAAATGTATTTGAAAATGGCTTCTTTGATTTAAAATTATTAGCTTTGCTCGTAAAATTTCAGAAAAATTATGCCAAAATTAGTAGTCCAACATTTAATGGGGTGACATTTAAAAATTACTAAGCTCTTCTGATTGCACTACTTAATGCTGATTTGTGACTTCATTATAGTATTTATAGTTTCTAAATCTAATTTTCTGCCAGATGAGCACTTTTGATCTTAAAAGTTAATTTCTGGGGGATGGCAGAAACATTATTCACAATCTTAGTCTATTTTTGTTAATACTGGCCTTTTGACATTTTATCTGCAGTTGAATCTTACACTTAATGGATGTCATGTAAATAGTTATTTATGCACAAAGTACACACGTTCAAATGTCAGAGCATATTTATCAGAGGTGAGAGTCGGTTAGGAAAGAGTGTAGTATGTCAAAACTCTCTTTCCACATTGAATTAGACTTGGCCAAAGCCTTGTGTACAAACAGTTCTCATTCTTACGCAGATTTTACAGTTTAAGCACTCCTGAATATTTGTATTACATAAAAATAGTAAATAACTGCTTCTGCTAAAAATATAGGGGTTTTTTTTGTTCTAATCGTGTTTGGTTTTGTATGTCATTTACCAAAAACATCCCTTCTTGTAGGAGAGGATCAATGCTTAGTACAGCTATATTTGTTTATGCTGCAACATCACCAGTGAATGGATATTTTGGAGGAAGCCTTTATGCTAGACAAGGAGGTAAATTGTTTTCATGTTTCAGCATTTTCATTGCATTGTTAAATGGAGAAGTTATTATTTTCTATTTTGCACCAATGTAAAAGAGTCCTCATGGAGTTAGATGGAGTCCATTAGATTCTCAATAAACAGGAAATATTTTGGGTATATTTAACTTTTACATTATCTACTCAGTCAGTACTGGCTACGCTTTCTAAAAAGGTAACTGAAGTCTTAGGTTAATTTAAAAGCACTAAAGAACTTTTAACAGTTGTGATTTCCAAATTGCTTGTTATACTCTTGCATATAATTTTTGGCTCATGACATCTACAGAGTATAATAGACTTTCCCTTTTGTGTAACGTTGTTAAACAGCTCATGCCATCTTCTCCCAGATGACTCCTACTTGGTCCTCTTCTGTATGTTCTAGGGGGGTTATGTTTGGCTAACAGAAAAAGGATAAGTATAGATTATTTACTAGACCATTAATTGCAGATGGGGAAAACTGTTCATATCATCTTTTAAAGAAAGTTGTTCTACTTTCCAGTATATGCTCTGCTTTATACTTAGCAAATCAAAATGAGCATCAGTAGAGAGCAGAAGCCAAATAAAATTGACAGAAGATTTGAACAGGCTGTCTTCAAATGCTCTCCACTATGCCTCTCAGTTATGACCAGTTAGATTCTTGCAGTGCACTAGCTTCATCCATTCCCTATGCTGCAATAAAAGAAGAATCAATATCTATTATCTTCTAGAGTGCTTAAAAAAATAATTCTGGTAAGTTCACAAAAGAAAATTTGTATCTTTTTAGCATGATATACCTGTTAGTGTTCAATCTCAACTGTACTTTGAGTTTGGAGTTTCTAAGTTTATTTTCATGTGGCTTATTTATAAGCCGAGCAATTTGTACAAAACCAGATCTAGTTAGAAAGGGGTCACTCTGCTGTAATGTATTGAGCTCTGTAGTTGAGCCAGATAAGCTTTTTTTTTACAGATAAACATGTATCAAACCGTGAAATGCTGATTATGTTGGCACATGGTGAAAATACATAAGATTGTCTTGAAAAAACAAGCTTTTTAAAATATTTTTATTTACTGCATATTAATATCATGGTGTATAAATGTAGACAGTATTTAAGAGCATAGAAAGTACAGGGAATACAGATAGGGGAAATTTTTAAGATATTGCCCAAAAGGATTTCTTTGATCTCCTTAGAGAGCTCTAACTTAGTAATAACTGCTAGCAGGTGTTCTGTTCCCTTGATGCTTGGAGTTTAGAAATCACTTTCTTTCTACCTTTTCTGTTGTTGAAAATATCAAGAGTCCAGTTTTCCTGTATTTTGAATGCTGTGGCATTTTGCTCTTTACTAGGGCTAGCCATTTGCTTAATGCATCCTGAATGTGTGTCTGGGTTGGACTGGTCCAGCTTGGACCAAGCCAGCCCCGAGCAGGCACTGCCTGGAAGCAGCTGCACTGCTGAGTTCTCCTGGGAGCAGTGCTGAGCTCTCCTGTGCTCTCAGAGTGGGAGCAGGTTCTGCACGGGGCCAGCTCTGCTGTCTCTGTCTCTTTGCATCTGCAGCTTCACACCCCAGGTTCTTTGGCCAGCTTACTCAGCATATGCTGTTCTTCAGCTGAAATGTTCTTGTGCTGTATCCCTTTTCTTCTTTTCACCTGGCCCACTAAATTGATTAATGTTCTGCATCTTGTGAGTTACCAGAGTCAGGTGAAACTTAGTTTGCTCTTAGCTCTTGTATTGATGTAGTATGTTGTTACTTCTTTCACCTTTTTGTGGGAGAAGTAGTCAAACGTGCAAATTCTGGAGCGCTTGCTAATAAATTAGAGAAAAAAAAAATACTGTGTCTTACCAGTCCCATTGAAATGTCCCTTCTTACAGGAAGGCGATGGATAAAGCAGATGTTCATTGGAGCCTTCCTTATTCCAGCAATGGTGTGTGGAACTGCCTTCTTCATCAACTTCATTGCCATCTATTACCATGCTTCAAGAGCTATACCCTTTGCAACCATGGTGAGTTGTTTTATTGGAGAATTTAAACTCCACTGTACACACAGAAGAATTATATTTTTTTAATCAAAATACATTTGTGAGTCACAGTTTAGAGCTAGGTAATTAGAAATTTATCATGGGATGGGGCTTAAGGTGCTTCAAGTATAATTAATTTTAATCACAATAGCAACAGCTGCTGGATGCCAAAAACAGTTTTATATGTGCTTAAAGTGACACTTTGCTTTTAAGCTTAGTGTTTTAACAATGTGGAAAATTAACAATTTGAATTTTCTTCTGGATGGCCAGTGCAAATTCATTATCATATAAAATGAAATACAAAGGGATTCCAAGTGAAAGATACTTTTAAGTCATTGCATTCAAGCAGAAAAATAAAAATAAATGATCAGGCAACAATATGATATGAGACATTCTGAGCAGATCTGCCTTTACAAAAATGACTCACTCTTTTCACTTTGTGAAGTGTTATTTACTGTCTAGTTATGGTCTTGTGTCTGTACATTTATCTTATCACTTCCAAAACTATGCTTGTTGTAGTACTTTTTCATTTAGGCATGATGACTTTCTCTATTTCCTTTGTCAGGATTTTGTTTATGTTGGCCCCTTTCGAGCAATCTCAAATGATCCTGTGAATAAAATGTAGGAAATAAGCACTTGCCACTTGGGCAGAATTTCTGTTTGAACTTGTAAGGGTTAGTGTTCTAAAGCAGAAATGTTTTGAAATATGCACCATAAAATTGCTTTTTCTTATTATGTGCAGTAGCACTGCTAACTTAAAAGACTATCTTAATATAGGAAGTCTTGTTTTCTTTTCAGTAATATCTGTAGCAAATCTTGGAATTCAACATTTTTTTCTAGATTTCTTCTTTGCATATCAGTTTTTTGTGATATGTTGGGTTGTTCAAATAATTCAGAGACGTTCAAGTAGCTGTGGATTTCTTCTTAGTTTAAATCTACCATAAAATGAAGCTTAGCATCAGAAGTTTCTTTGTTACATATTGTATTTTTTACTGATGGAGGAGTCATTCTGGGTACATTGCTGGTTCTAGTCACCTCCTCATTAACAGTATTTTCAAAGCATGCCTAAATACCAATACTTCATTCTTGGGACTCTGCCCTTAGTTGAATTCATTTTTATAAAACCTCTAAATGTAATATAAAGCTAAACATGTTTATGAACTCTTCACTTATTTTTTCTCATTTCAAATTAGATTAAAATGATTAAAATTCTATCTTTGAGTATGTTTATATTAGTTGGTCAATGTGTCCCAAAGCAATATTGTGTTGTTTTTTCTTTCCTATGCTAGGAGCCATATACAATACTGTCATAAAAGTTTACAGCATTGATCTTTGATATGTGCAAAGAGACTCTGTTTTACTGCTAAGCCAGCAGTTATGGTATCCCATTTCTCACTTGTATTCTCATTTGGAGGCCAGGAATGCTGAGGGAAGGCGATTCCATGTGTGCTGAAGTTTGTCTTGTGAATTTGTTCAACTGATTTGTATTTTAAGACTGTGGGCATGTGCATGGAAAAGCAAACTGATTTATAAATCTTCAGGGTTCAATTCACCAGGATGTTAGGACTCTCTACACACAGTGATTTTAATGTTTGCAAGGTTTTATGAAAGCATTTGAATCATTGTGACTGTGGCAATAAAACTTAAGTGGAGTTAGCAGGCAAGCAGGTTATGAATCGGAAACTTCATCAGGATGAGCAACGCTCTAATGACTTCAAATCAACAAGCTGGTTTGTAGAAGGAAATGGAAATTGTTTGCAATTACCATGTTATGCTTCAGGTTGAAGTCCCCAGGAAACCCTCTGGCTTTATGGATGAGATCCCTTTGTGTCTTTCCACCTCTGTTTTGAATGTAAAGAGGCTTCCAGAATTGTGTAATGCAAATTTGCTGCTTTCCTGGGAAAATAAAACCTCTGCCACCTAAATATATTAGAACACAGAAATAATTTCCTTTACCCTGCCGTGTCTTGAAACCATCCTCCTTGATTTAAATTGCTGGCAAGTATTGCCCCTTCATCTTGACTGCCATAAATCTGGAGAAAGTGGAAACTGAGTTACTGAAAAAAGCTCCTTAGCAAAAAGATTGCTAAGAGACTATTCTTAAATATGTTATCCTGTACTTTGCCAGTTTTGTATTGCCATTTCCCAGTGAAGTATCTAAGTAGTCTCTGTGGCTTAATTCTTCCCTCCAGAGGGATTTTCCTATGGAATTTAGGCAAGGACAACTGATAGAATCAAATCCAGGACATCCAAACTGACCCTCAATTGCTGTATCTTTCACCTACCTGGTATCTGTTTTTCTACACTTTGTTTTGAAGTCCTCAAATTTATGGGGCTCTTCAGGACCTTCATGCGTCTTGTTGTAGTCTGTTTTGAACTTCAAAACTTCATTCACCTTTTGTAATTCATTCCTGGTGATCTTGAAGATGTGGCAGGGCCTGGGAAAATGGAAAGCTTGTTTCTGAAATCAGTCTTCATTCTTGGGACTCTGCCCTTAGCCCTTTTAGATATACTTGCAAGCTGTCTTACCTATGGAATGACAAACCTTCTGCAGAGAAATAAGTCATGAGCATGACTTCATCTCTTCCTTGGGTTGGTTTTCAGCTGTCCTTCCCTTCAGATTGATATCAAGAATGTGACAGGTTTTATTCTAATAGGAGACCTTTTTAAAACTCAATGCATTAAAGCTTTCCAGAGCATATGAAGGAGATACACAATCTGCTTTTTTTACTCATCCCTTCACCTTTGTAGGAATGCAATGGGTGTTGTTCAGTTATTCATGCCTTCGGAGTCCAAATTTGATTTTTTGGTGTGTTTTGTTTACTATGTCCTCTTACTGGTGAACATTGAGTTCTGATAGTTGTTACACGTCTTGACTTGTTTTCTGTTGATGTTTATTAGTCTTTCTGGTGTATTTAACAATCATCTTTGTGTGTGTGTGAATGATACGTAAAAACTGGAGCATAGAAGATTTAAGAAGACTTTTAAATAATGGTATGTGAAGTGACTTAACCTAATATGTTTGAAGAGTATGGTACTAATTCTGTGCAGAAATACTGACTAATGCAGAATTTCTACAGAGTACAGCATGATTGAATTTGAAGGGACCATTTTAATTCTGGCATTTCGTAAGTTGTGACTGCTTACATTGTTCTGTGAGTGATGCATAATTTAAAGATTTCCATTAAGACTACTGTGACTAATGTAATATTCTGACTGCAAAATCTATGCAGCTTCTATTAACTGTTTTAAGATTTATCATTTTTGTTTTGTTTGAACAGTAGGTTCCTTTGTGGCTAAGGTTTCCAGTGTGCATTTTTAATGATTTAATTAAATAAGGTTAAGGACACTGTATTTCTCTTGGGATTGAGACCCTATTGTTTGCATCTTTTTTACCTTGTGTTCAAAAGAAAAGTGTTTCCTCCAACAGATAGCTTAATCCAGGCTGCAGCTTCTCCTGACAGCTTTGAGTTGATATTGACTGCTGCTAAAAAAAGAGGACCTGGTAGTGCCAAAGATTTTCATGCCTTGAGCCAGGTAAAGAAAGACACCTGACTTAAAAAAGGGAGAAAATCCTGTAAGATGCATTCAGCAGAAGTGACTGTGCAGCCCTTGGTCAAACCTTTTCATTTTGCTAAAAATAGATACCTCTTAATTCTGCTGCCTACATTTTCAACAGTTCCATTTATTACCCAAAGCAGCAGTCCAGATTAACAACTTAGTTGTAATAAAACTAGTAACACTTAATTTTGAAGCCTTCTGTTCTATTATTTTTCTTGCAATGTTTGAACAATGTGCAGAAAACTGTTGTGTTACAGAAATTTAGGAACCTCTATATGGGAGGGAGTCTCATGACTGAGAGTGCGTTTTGGTAGCTGACAGGGAAGATCAAGCTGCTGCTTTGACAGTTAATTTTTATTGCTTTTCTTCCCTGTGCATTAAGCAGACATGGCACCCTAGCCTGCCAGTAGCTGTTTAATATTAGATATGCTCATAAAAATTTTAATTATCACTCTTGAAAGAAGTTTAATCTACAGTTGTCAGGAAATATGAAACATGTGGCACTAGGAAATAAATTATATCCCTCTTCACAATGTTTCCTTTCAAATATGGAAAACTGAATTCTGCACATTCAGTCAAGGGCAATAGAATATTCTTTCCCCATCAAAACAAAACAAAAAAGGAGTTAGAAGGAATGCAGTCTCGGTGAGGTTGACAGTCTCTTCTATGGCAACTAAAACCTGCAAACTAAGTTGGCTGCTACTGTATAAATAAGCTATTTTGCACAACAAAATAGCAACAGTCAAAATTAAAGAAGTATTTTTTAATGTACTGGCTTGGTACAAAAACTCACCTAATTTGTTTTGGATAACATTATAGGATTATAGAGCACCTCTGCTTGTTTGCTTGATGAAAAAACAGGTTTGAAGATCCAACGTATTTGGTTTTTTGCATAATCCGTGTTTTATGAAGTAGTAGTTGAAATGGTTCTCTGAATTTCTCATGGCTGATGTTAGAGTAATAACTCTTAAAACACTCAAAGATGTAACTTTCTTATCTCTGCCTGTCACACAACTGCTGTTACTGGGATTGGATTTTTTAGTATGTTGTCAGTGACTTTGTCAGGAGCGTAGAGCAGGTATATGTGTTAGTCTTGTCTTCATTTCTCCTCTCCATTTGTGATGGTGAAGTGGAGGCCATTAAGTGCCTGAACTGCTTTTCCCATTGTATTCTTACTCTTGGAAACCTTTTAGACAGAAATCATGTAACTTCACCTTTAAGGCACTTGTTACCCCAGTACCCTGTGTTTGCTTCAGTTAGGACTTAGACTCTGTAGGTTTGGATATTGCCCAGCCTGCAAACATTGTCCTTGCCATCTGTGCCTACAGGCACTACCTGTTTAGTTTGAGAGGAGGGACACTGGTTTTACCTCAGACCTGTAATTAAGAGGAACATGCCTGAGAACCAGCTATCTCCAGTCCTCTCTCCCATCCAGGGAAGGCTTATTATTGCCAAGAGTGAAGAAAGTTGTTTTACCAGTCATCCATCTGAGCAGGTAGACTACCTGTGAGTCAATGAGTGAAAAGCAAGAAAGATGCTGCTGAGTTCAACATGGTGTGTACAGCCAGTATTGGTTTTGTTGATCATCTTACTAAAACCAGTAGGTTGCTGTTTCTAGATTGGTCTTATCTCAGTAAAAAGAACATGCACATCTTCTTCATTTTGGACAGTTTATCAGAGCCAGGTGGGAGTAGGAGGCATTCCTGAGCCTGTGCTATGGTTCATCCTTGTTTGCTCAGTTGTGTCTCCTTTGCACTCCAGACTTAGCTCAGATAATTTTTAGACTCCTGAAATGGCTCCAGGGTAAAAGGAAAAAAAATATACTTCACTTTCAGGTGTCCTCAGAACACAGCATAGCATTAAGACAGGTGGCATTTCACTGTTTAACAAAATGTTGACTTTAGCTAATGCTGCTGCTAGGTATCACTGAAGATGCTGGCTGTTCTGTTTGAAATCAGTTAATTTCTCAGCTGAATGAATAGCAGAATGTAAGGTGTTACACCATTATCAGTCATACTTTGACTGATCTGATAAGAAAGCCCACAGATTTTCTGATGGATGCCAATTATAGGTGTACTAGGGATGCTTGACTATACTTACTGAAGTCATTATTCAAGCAACCTTGATCTGTCTCAGCTTTTTTTATGCAGATGAACATTTTAGATTTCAAAGCTACTGCTGAGTCAGTTTCCTGGATAACACAACAGCCAAGCGCCGCTGGATCCAGCTGAGCCCTTTCCTTGCCCACCTGATTTGAAGCCATTCACCTGTCCCATTCAGAGGGTGTCACTAAAATGAAATGCTACTGACAGCCTTGTTTCATCCAGGAGTTTGCCAGCTAATCAGTAATTAGGCCTGGATGTTCTTGCTTGGTTCCTTGTCCAAAGTTGTAATCTCTGTGTGGATTCTGTAAAATAGACACAAATACAAGATGCTAAGTGTTGTTCCAGGTGAGTTTAGAGCCCAAGGCAGTTCCTGGACAGTTACTTTATGCAGTAAAGCAGTGGATTATCTTTCTACCACTGTCCCCAGTCAGGTGAAATTTTTAAGATCAAGAAGTTAAGCTACAGTCACCTTCAAACCTGCGCTATAAAAGACAGCTGTGGCTGCATGAGCAGTACAGATGCCCTTTCATACTGCCTGGATCTGAGCTTTCTGCCTCAGCCAGGTGTGAAACCTACCTGCCAGAGCAGCACCACACAGCAGGATGGACCACCCAACACATCTGGAGGGCCTTGCAGCAGGAAGCAGAGCATACTTTTCTTGAAAATAGAAGTGGTTTCAATATGTTCAGCTCAGAAATATTTTGGATACTATCCAAGCCTTAATTCTTGAAAATCTCTTCTACCCACTGTGCCTCAAACAAGCTGGGATTTTTTGGTGAGGATTTTAATAAATGAAGCAGTCAAGATGAGGTTCTTTGGTGTTTCTGATACTTTCTGACATTTTTCTCTGAAAGTTCTCATCTGCTCCTTCATTTAGACTGAGCAGTTTTCAAGGGCAGAACCTGTATCCATGAGTGATATGCTTCTGCTGAGTGAGTTATATGCTTCTGCTGAAATTTATTCTTAAGAAACCTCAGTATCTAACTTAGGTCATTTTGTGCTTGCTTACCTGTGTTTTTTGAGTAATGGAAGAAGATAAATGGGAGATACTGAATTAATTGTGTAAAAAATGCTTTATTGTTATTATATTATTTATACTTCAAGTATAAGTACATAACTTAGTGTCTCCTTATTTTCTGGTGGCGCTTCATATTTTAGTGGTTCATGAAGTAATTCTTTAATACCCTCTTCTCAAAGATATACAGAGCAGTCTGGAAAGTGCTTCTGCTTGTTGACCACCAGTTTGGTGTACCCCTATGAAGCATGAAGGCTTGCTCCATCCAAACCCAGGCAATGTTTTCCCTTCACATCTGACCTAAGCTAGCCAGTAATAGAAGAATAACCCACTGACTTTAGTCGAATGCTGCCTTAAACTTGTGTGTTTCACCTAATGCTAAGTTTGTATTGAACTGATGTCATTGTTTATTTTCAGCTGCTTGCTGTAGATTTCTTAGATACAGCATACATGAGCAGCTTTTATTTATCCTCAGCTTCTTAAGTCAATGTGTGCTCCTAGATCTGTTCTGCTCTCTGTTGTTTTGCATTAATCTGCTGCCATGGACTTTGCATTCTGCTGGAGTGAAGACAAACGTAGCTCCTTTGCTCAGGAGGCACCAGGGTGTACACAGAGCCTCAGGCAACAAAGCCATTAAAAGGCAGTATTTTCATATGTTTGCATAGAAAAGGTCACAGGGTCAGTATACAGTACTGTGGTGATTGCTTTATGGGCAACTGTTCTGTCTTTAATTATCAATATCAAAATTACCAAACTGTCTAATGCTGGGTTGTTTTTGGGGTTTTTTTTGTGCTAAAGAGTTACGAGTAGAGAACGTCTTGCTTAACACTTGAAATTTTCCTGTTTTTGGGAGATAAATTATGTTGCCTTTAAGGAATAGAAAAAATGGAGCTACATAAGTATAGTGGCATAAAAAGACTCATGGTAGATTTTTAGAGAGTCTGTTCCACTGGAAAGAGCTGGAGCTTTGGCTTGATCTTTGCTGTATTGTGCATAGACTTGATTTCTGTATGCAAGTAGATTTGTTGTGCTTCTGGATTATGTATCTTTGTGTATCAGTGGTCACTGGTTTCTTTGTCAGTCGATGTTCTTAATTGCCTGGTTGGTGCATAGTGGAAAACATTGAAAAGTTGAATCAAAGTTGAATCAAAATTGGTAGCATTCTTACATGGTTTTGTGATTGTTATTGGGTTGGTTGGTTGGCTTAGTGTTTGTTTTTTTTTTTAATTGCATTAAAAATTCTGCACCCAGCAGTTGTAATTTTGTGTGCAACTACCTAACTGCTAGGTGTTAATTCCCAGATAAATTCCCACTTGCTCTCTCTGCAAAACTAAAAAATTGCTGACAACGCTTTCTGTTGTGGAGTACCATGAAGATTTCCTTTTATTTCTTGTGCAATGTATTGAGTATAATGATTAGGTGGAAACAGTAAAGCAGTCTGTAATGGTTCTTTTCTCTCAACTGATGGATGAAAATATACTTAATAATGTTCATTAGAAAGTTTCTAAGGGAAAAAATGCTTCTATTTGATAAAATATATGGTGACTAATGCTTCATAAGTAGGAGTATGATTCTACAGCATTAACTACTAAGGACTAATATTGGTTGATTATCTTCTATTGTTGTCTTAGACCTGTTTTTTTAATTGCAACTGTAAATTTGTGCTTGCAGGTGGCAGTGTGCTGTATTTGTTTCTTTGTCATCCTTCCATTGAACCTCGTTGGGACTATTCTTGGCCGAAATCTGTCAGGACAGCCTAATTTTCCATGTCGTGTTAATGCAGTGCCTCGTCCTATACCAGAGAAGAAATGGTAAAGACAAGCATAATGTTAACTAGAAATATGCACTTCAATACATTTAAAATGGCTTTTCTGGTCTTCAGCTTTAATGGAATAATTCCTTTTAATTTAAATTGAGTTATGCCTAGAAGAACCACTCAACTGACATTTTCCTAATATGATTTTTCTTTTGAATTAAAACACCATGGTTAATAGTTATAGCAGATTTTACACTCCTGGATCATTGATTCACATTTTGCCTGAAATGCTCTTTAGTCCCTGTGGAAAGGGGGTGTGCTAACTCAGTTCTTGTATAGATATATTGACACTAAAACCTCTCCAGTTAATGCCTCTTACAGGTTTAGGATTGAGTGTGCCTTGGAGGCAGAACTGTTCTGATTAATGGTCTCGTAACACAAGCTGAGACATATTTGCAGGGTTATGGTGGGGAGAAGCTTGCAATGCTGTTCCCAGTTTTGTACTTTTGTTGATGGCACAGAGCCTAAAATATTACAGATATATGGTTTGAACTGTGAAGAAGGCTTTATAAGTTTTGACGTGAATGCAAAGTGGTGCCTAGTCTCAAAAAGTATACTTACATTTTTGGAAAATTATGAATGCAATCACTTTTTCCTATTAATTTAATTCTGAGGTGAAAGCAGCAAGCTACGGAAATTAAAATATCCTCAGAGGATTTTTTTAATAGACTTTTCTTACTTTCCCTGTTCAGAGGAATGGAACAGACGAAGTGAGAGGGGCACTGAAACATGGAAGCCTGTAATGTCCAAGAAGTGCTGCATACTGAGTCTCTTGTTAGTGGTGGGTTGTGCAGCTCAGATGTTAGAATTTAATTTATATTGTGACTGGTATCTTGGAAATCTGATGGGTTTTTCTGGATCAGCATGACAGTTAAAAATACTTCTCTTGACAATGATGAAGTAACACAGCATCAGCTTAGACAAGTCTCCCCATAAATAATAAAAGAAGCTGCAAATGAAATCACTGGTTACTAGCTGGATTCAGCAACATTGCAAGTGCTACAGAGAGGTCACCTTTTAGTGACAGTGTCTTCTACAGGTAGCTGGGTATTAATTTTTAACTATATGTTCATGACTCAGTATAGCATTAAAATGAACACTGGTTCTTATTTATATAACCATTATCCTGTGAAATTTTGCTTGCACTTTTTGCTGTATCTGTAGCCATCAATAGTTTTCACTGCCTTCATGCAGGGCTAGTGGATGTCATGGATCTTGGTTTCTTAGGCCTTTTTTGTCAAGAAATACTCTTTCTGTGGCCTTAAGGCTGGTTAGAAGTCTAACGTTATGGCTGTAGGTGATAGGCACGAGCCTCATGTTTTGTTTCAGCTTTCCCCAAGAGTAACTTCTTGTTTTATCCATACATGTGACATTTTTGAGAGAATCTTTCTAATCTGCTGGTATGAGACAGAAATGTTCTTGTTAGCATGCCTTTTAAACAGTCTTCTGTGCTATATTAATAATCTGGTCTTAATATGTTTATAAATGAAAAATTTCAGTTGTCCCTAAACTAATTCTCATATCTTTCAGGTTCATGGAACCAGCTGTTATTGTTTGCCTAGGTGGAATCCTCCCTTTTGGATCAATTTTTATTGAAATGTGAGTACCTCAGCTGTTTCCCAGTTTGATGAAAAATTACAATTTAAGTTAAATTACAATATCATCTGCATATTTTGTTTACTCTCTTCAGGTATTTCATTTTTACTTCATTCTGGGCTTACAAGATCTACTATGTTTATGGCTTTATGATGCTGGTTCTGGTTATCCTCTGCATTGTGACAGTTTGTGTGACCATCGTTTGTACGTATTTCCTGCTAAATGCAGAGGATTACAGGTGGTAAGTGTTGCACTGTTTTCACAGTTAACCAGATTGTGAGACTTTTGTAGAAGAGTAGTGTTTCTTCAGTCTAGATGGGTCTCTTCCAAGTGCATTGTGCATCTTCCTGGGGAGCCTTTTGGCTGGTTGTATGATGGACGTGTGTGTTTACTTCCAGGCAATGGACAAGCTTTCTTTCTGCGGCATCAACTGCGATTTATGTTTACATGTACTCCTTTTACTACTACTTTTTCAAGACAAAGTAAGTGATGGTTTTCTTACTTGAATATCAGATTACTGTATTGCCAAATCAGTTTTATTGATAAAAACCAGGGGAAATGCCTAGCATAAATTTCTGTCTTTCTTTTTCAGGATGTATGGCTTGTTTCAAACATCATTTTACTTTGGTTATATGGCAGTATTTAGCACAGCTCTGGGAATAATGTGTGGTAAGTTCCAGATATTTTGAAGGTTTTCTGACAAATTTTTTCAGACTCATATTTCTGACTTTAGTGTGTGGTTTTGGTGGTGGAATGCGTATGTCTGCAAGATCTGCTCAAAAAGTCTTCAAGAAAAATCTGAAGAGTTTTCTGCTTATACTTGGTTCCTACCTTATATAGGAGATTCCTGTGGATTGTGTCTTCTGATAGGAAGATAATTTATGTACTGTTCAAGGAATTTCACCCTCTGTGCAAGCTTAAAAGACTCACTGTTTGGCAAGAAATCCTTCAAAATAAATTCCAAATGAAGTTGAGACCATGCTAGCATTCTGCTTTCGATTTTTTGCCGTCACCCAAGACCAGGAGCTAGGTGCACCCATTGGAGCATCAATGATGGCACCATAGTGATGACAGGACCATGTGCATTTTGTGGCATGTATATATGAGGGTGAGCAGAACAGAGGACTGAGAGCTTGAGGATAATATTTGAGAAATAAGTATTGCAATATTCACAGGTGAGGAGAGTGCAGGGTGCTCCTGAGTGCAGCTGGATTTCATTGTTTTCTAAGATACTGTTTTGACAGATGTATAGACAAAAATAAAGTTCATGGCAGGGAGGATATCTGTTAAAGCCAAAAACTTGTTCACATGTTAACTTTATTTTTATAATTTCCTTTATGACCTTCAGCAAGCGCGTCTTGATTCTTTTGCATTTTTCTGTAATGTTGGTTTTTTGGTGAGTGATCTTAATTTAATACTTCTTAGCAGTGAATGAATAGTCCTATAGCTAGTGGGAAGATTTCTTGGAGTTATATTTGAGACACAAGATATCTTACAGGAAATTATTTCTGTAAAGTATATATTTTTTATATCTCAAGAAGGTGGGTAATATCAGAATGCTTTATAAAAAATGGAAGGGAATTCATCATTTAACAGCTGAGTACCTGTTCCCCTTTTCTCTCATACAATGTAATTTTGCTTCATCAGGTTCTTGGCACATTACAAGACTTCCCTGCTGTTTTGGTAGTCTTGCAGCCATTTTTTTTCTTTAATAGGCTTATACTTTTCAGCTCTAATGTTTTCTTTCAAAAGTGCTCAGGCCAGTATTGATTAAAATGTCTGTGATGCAGAAGCCAAGCTTGCCCACCAGTTCCTGTAATTAAAATGTGTTTTAAAACACAAAAAAGGAAGATTGTCAGATGATTTCTTCTCATGGTAGGACACTCTTTGATGAGATATTAGCATAAAATCCAAATTTTTCAAAACCAGAAACTACTTTAGCGCGCTAACCTTTATTTTCACAGCTCTATTGAGATTTCTTTTTGTCTTTTTAAATGTGTTGGAAGAGAAGCCGTGAGATTCCTTTTTACTGAGAAGTGCCATTTTCAGCATGTGGAGTGGAGAAAAAAAATCCCCCCTGTCAAAAAGCATTTGTGTAGGGAACTTGCAGCCATTGAGGTCTAACAAAAACATTTGTGTTAAAGAATTGTGCAGTGTGTGTGCTACTGACTGTAGGTCTGTGAAAAGTGTGTGGAGCTGTTCATTGGAGGCTCACATGGGTGGGCGTGTTGGGTATCACAGTTGGATGTGAGATGAACTAGTCAGGGCCCAAAGGAAACTCTCTGTAGGAATGGATCATCCAGCTCTGGGTTTAATGCCCTTGACAATGCCTAGTGAACTCAATCCCACATGTAGTGGGATGCTTTGATCCACAAAGTTTGCTGCTCTCTGCAGAGCATCTCAGTTCTGGGAGCTGACAGTAGGGAGCCCGTGAGAATTTCCAAACCTTTTGAGCTCCTCATGTTTCCCTCTCAGTGGCAGAAAAGGTTAAGACTCATTTTCCCAACTTAGTGGAAGGCTTAGGGGCTACATAACATAGAAAGGCCTCTTGCAATACCACACTTCTGTGTTTAAGTATATTTAAAGAGCTTTTAAAACAATTTGGTGCTTACAAAGTCACAACTGTAGTAATTGGTTTGAAGTAATAGATGGGAATTAATCTCTTTTTGCTTTGTGGTTGTTCTTCCTCAGTATCTAGATTTTTCTCTTTATTTAAAAGCTTATTGTTCTGCTGAAATATGCTTGCAGTCTATTTCTGCTGAACCTAAATAGGCATAACCAGGTTATAAACATCATCAGTGTTTAAGTATACTTAAAGAGCTTTTAAAAAAATTTGGTGCTTACAAAGTCACTGTAGTAATTGGTTTGAAGTAATAGATGGGAATTAATCTCTTTTTGCTTTGTGGTTGTTCTTCCTCAGTATCTAGATTTTTCTCTTTATTTAAAAACTTATTGTTCTGCTGAAATACGCTTGCAGTCTATTTCTGCTGAACCTAAATAGGCATAACCAGGTTATAAACATCATCTAGTAAGGTGTTTAATAAAAAAAAATATTGTCCTTTACGATGTTTTTTTTTTTTTCTTATTCAGATGAGCCAGTTGCCTTGCATTTGAATCAGGAGGTTGTTCTTTAGTCCTTATTGCCCAGGGTTTCTGCCTCCCTGCCCCATGTTTTATTCAATGCCTGTGAAGTAGCCTTGAGGCTTAACCCCCTGCCTTGGGTATTGGTCATTAATGGCCTTCAGGGCTAAGGCACCTCTCTGATTCAGAATAGGTTATGATTTGTTTATGGGCATGAGAGCTTGTGGTCTCATGTGACTGCTGCTCTACTGCTCCCCCTCACTTCCACCTCATGCATTCTCTAGATCCCAAGTGAAACACAGTTAATGCTTTGTTCTCTCAAATCTCTGTGATACCTGGCATCACATCACTAGAGGAACTCTTAAAGAACAAGTTCTGGAATGTATCTGAGTGTGGCGATGGAAATGGGCATTGGATCTGTTGGCAATTTGCTTTAACAGGAAAAGCTTGGCGAGTCTTAAAGCAGGAGTCCAGTGCCGTTATTTTGTTAATTTACTTCATAAGACAGAAGATTAATTTCTTGACAAGCTGCAGAAAAATCTGCATGTGCTTCTGTGTAACTCCAAGCTCTCATCACCTCTTCACAGCCCACCATTGGGTCTGTCCAAGTCTGCACTGGTCTCTCCTTGAACAGTCAGGCCTTCCTTCTGCTGCATCCTCAGCCTGCTTGCAGGCAGCAACCTGATCTTGTGTGTGCTGTACTTGTTTTAATGGAACTCTACTTGGCCCAAGTTAGTAATGCAAATCCCTTGTTTGCTGGCCAGTGGAATGGTTGCCATGATATTTATACAACTTGGAATGCTGTCCTGTACGGAAGCTGAATCCACAAGCTCCTTACGCTTCAAAAACATTGGAATGATTTATTGTTATTTATTTAGTTTTGCCTAGTGCAGATTTCTTGATTGGGTATAAATATTGGGCTTTTGAGGGTCTAAAAATCAAAACTTTGTGGCAGCTTAATGGCTGACTTCATAAATTATCCTATCAGTCTCCAGGATTTAAAGAAGTCTTCAGAATCTGAGTAATTCCATAGTCAGCAATGCCAGCTGCAGGTCTGTACAGACTTAATATGTAAAGGCAAAACGACCACTTTATATTTTTACTGGAAAGTTTGGCTTAAAAATTTTAGCATGGGTTAGACTTCTATATTTAACACATCTTCTGCAGTTCTGGTGCATCCTAATTCACTGCAATGCTTTGTTCTCTGCTTTTCTTTGCTTCTTCAAGGAAGGAAAAATATCTTTTCTGTTAATAAGAGTGTTCTTTACCAAGCATCCAAGCATTTAATGTTAGGAGTTCTCTGTACTGATTTATAGATCCTGACTTCTCTATCCATTCTGTAAAATATGACTGTATTGGCAGTCAAACAGCAGTTGTCTCTAATTCTTGCCTGATTTTCAACTTCACTTCAAACATGACGATTAGCCAAATTGACTTACTCTCATTTTGCTTGGAAGGGATGAAGACATTCCCTGCTGATGTTGTAAGACCACAGCATTTACTGAGCCTGGCAAACCTGAGGTTCTGGGTTTGACCAGGAGGGTTGCTCAATCTCCTTCTGAGAGGAGGCCTTAGTCCAGTACATCTCTTTAATTTTTCTGGATGTCCTTAATACTGCAGTATTTTGGGTTTAGCATAAATTGTTGCCCCTGTGAAAAACTCAGTGACCTGTTCTTTTATTACTGCTGTGACAATGCATACTTTGCTCATGACTCTTACTAATTTGAAAACCACAGGTTGCAATTTCTTGAACTACTAACTGCTACTTGTTAATGTCTTTGTAGAGACCTCCTTGGAGTGTAAGACTCCTGGGATGGGGATCTATTATTATTTGTGCTTTGTGGGAGGGAAGAAGCCATCTGCCAATAAAACACTCATCCAGAAGGCATGTAACTTATAATAAAAACCTGCCCTCCCATCCACCTTCCCTGCGGAGTGGGTGATTGTATGTTTTTTACCCTCTGCTCAGAAAAAATGGACTTGATTATTGGCAGCAGTAGGGGGGCTGCTATATTTATCAAGGGCAAGTGAGCATGGCCTCTTGGTAAGATGGCTTAATGGATTTAGATTGCTAGACAGGGGAAGTTCCTGTCAGCCATTTTGGGGGAACATGGATAATTAGAGTTTGAGAACAAGTGTTGAAGGTAGAGAAGTTTCTGTCTGCAGAGTATGTGCTTCATGTGACTTTCTCTGTTTAAGTGTGTGTGGTTTATACCGCTGCTTTGTTCTGATGATCAGCTCTCTAACATATTCAATGTTTTTGGTTTCTTTTGCAGGAGCTATTGGTTACATGGGAACAAGTGCCTTTGTTCGTAAAATCTACACTAATGTGAAAATTGACTAAGGAAATAAGAAAATTGAACTATGGATCAGCTCCTGTTTTCCTGGGGATGAATTTGCACAGCAAAAAGCGCGAGAAGAGATTTGGGTTTTAACACTGGGCACTGTATGGGTCTCCATTTTGTGGATGGCTTAAAGTAACATCTATTTCATTGATCCTAGGTTCTTACTGACTGCTTTCTCCAACTGTTCACAGCAAATGCTTGGATTATATGCAGTAGGCATTACTACAGTATGTGGCTAATCTTTCCCCCCCAAAAAACCAACATCAAAAAATAAAAAAACCTAGCTCATTAAAGATGAATAGACTAGCTCTCTTCAGTGAAGAGGACAAACAGTTTGTTTAAAGCATTTGTTCCATTCAATACAGAGAGGGAAACTTGGCTGCTAAAACTACTTGATTAGTAGTCTTCCTGGTACTCGACATTTCTAAATTATGTATAAATGCTGTTCCAGAAAGATTACTCTTCTGATTTTTACTGCCATTGCCAGAATAGGAGGTATGTTTTGTATTTTCAACTCCAGGTGCTTTTTGGTTTATTTGCAATATCAACTACCCTACACTCATTTGTTTAAAAAATAATTTAAACATATATAAAACTCCCATATGCATGTAATATATCAGCTATTGCTCTAGTTGGACCAACTTCCCTTTATTTATCTTTAAAGTAATATCCAGCTACATCTTAAATCCATCCAAAGAAAATACAGTCTGAAGACGGGATGTGTTCTCTGCAATGCAATTTACTGTACAGTTAGAAAGCAAAATGTTAAATGAAGAGGATTGTTTGTTTTTTAATAAACACTCTGAGGTCTAGATTAAAACAAAACCAACATTTTAATTGAATGTCTAAAGTGATTCTCCTTTTTTCCAAGTTAGTCTTGCATATTTTTTTTTTGGGTTTGGGTTGAATGAAGATTTTTCTTTAGACATCATACAAGGGGTAATAAGTGTATATAACATTAAATAATGTAACTTAGGTGTAGATCCCAAATGTATTTGGATGTACAGATTTACTACAGAGTACTTTTTCTGATGATTCGGTGTAAAAATGTGTGAATTCGGGTGGCTTTTTACATCTTGCCTGCCATTGCATGAAAAGTTGGGGTTTCTTCACAATGTGTGTATGTCATGCTTTTCTGTTCTATTTCTCAAGCTCTTACAGGAATTAAATTTGTAATTTAGAACATTTTAATTTTTGTTAATCCTATCTGAACACTTTTGTAACATCAAAAGCACAGTTGCTTTAGAGTGTTCAGAAAACTAAAATAAACTTTTCAGACAAAATGTTTTGATTGTGAAAATAGATGAGTTTGCAATTGAGAATGTTTGAAAAGGCAATACTGCTGAGCACCAGTTTCTGTATACAATATTAGTGTGGTTTTCATCTATCAACCCCCCCTGCTTTGAATTCAGAATTTGCTTACAACTGTATTGTATAATACAACTCCAAAGTGAATGACCAACCCAAAAAGATTCTTCTTGGCTGTGGCGAAGTGTTTTGTGATCCAGCCAGTGTACTGGGAAAAGTGGGGGTAAGTGTGGACTGAAATAAATGGGAAAATAAAGGTTAAGTCTTTCTAAGATGACTGTTAATTATGCACTGTATTTAGTTAGAAATATCCTGAATGTGTTTGTGACAGATTTGAGAGCCACTGGGCTTGATTTTTTAATGGGTGTTTTTTTTAGACATCTGCCATGTAGGAATGTTTTCATCAGTGTGGCTGTCTGAAATAGAGCACCTGCCATGTATAAGGAAACTTCCTGAAGTTAAAAAATGAGCCAAATATTTGTGTTGATGAGCACTGTACTGTTTCTATGTAAAAAGTAAGGATAATGCAGTAGCCACAATGAGAAACATCCATATTTAGCTTGAGTGAACTGTACAGGTAGGCAACAGTAGGAAGCAGTGCATCCTTCTGCATATGGTTTCTGAAAAATATTTGAGCTCTCAGCTCTGCTTTTCCTGGCCAATTTTAATCAGTCTGTCAGAAAATAATTAAGTTTTGCTTCAAGTGAATCATTGATGTCTGTAGGTGAACACTCTGCTGCTAAATAGAATATTTTTTGTTCACTTTGTTTTGAAGTACAGGCCACTTTTAAGATGAGCTTATAAACTGGGTCAGCAGTTAGTTCATCTTTGTTCCAAAACATGGAGACTTAAAGCAAAGAATGGATTTTGTACGAGTGCTTGCTAGTGCATACAGCTGTGGAAAGCCCTCTTTTCCTTCCAATTCTGAAGTGAGAAGCCATTATCTCCACATAACAAATACATTAAGTACTCTGCCAAGATAAAAGTTTTTTCAAAGGGAATGTTATGATAATGGGTCTGGTTCTCTGTTTAGAGCCCTGCTATGTGATTAGTCTATCAGAAACTTCACTAAACCATTTGTGAATTTCATTTAATCGCTTTTTAATGCCACAGGATGGTGGGTTGCCTACTTGCTTTTTCTATCCTCTGGTATTACTGGCTTTTGCATATCCAGACAGGATTGTGTATCTTCTAAAGTGACATTGGAAAGATACTTACTGCACAGGCATTGCTTTTGTTTCTGCAAGCAGGTTCCTCTGGAGAAGTACTGTGTTTGTTGAAATAATTGACATTTTTATACAGCCACCCTAGCACGTAAGTTGGGAGTTTGCTTTGTTTTCTCCCTTTTGGTTTCTGAAGGAGTGCAAAATGTGACCAGTTTTCAACAGCTTGTCTTTATGGTTGCTGTTTGGGGCAAGGCTGTTTGCTCCCCTTCCCCCTCCTTGCCCTCCTCCCCAAAAATGTGGGTATAGCTTGAACCATCTTGCTTAATAGAAATTGGAAGCTCTCTGCTTAGATGATGTAGTCCTTCCTCTTTTATGGAAGAAATAAAGATCTTACAGACAATACTCCTCTTACCATGGTTGTTTCTTAAGAGTTTCTGGTTGTTGAATTCAGGCTTTTTGATAACTCTCCAGTTAGCTGCTCAGTGCTTTTCTTCCCACTTCTTGGTGGTACAGGGGCCAGAAATTTGGAGAAATAGTTGCCTAAGCAATAGCCAGTCTTGATCAAATGTTTTAGGTAAATACAATTATAAATATTTTCAGTTGAGGCAGAATGCAACATAGAAAGTCCCTCTTGTAATTAATATATGAAAATATATGAATGCTGGATTGGAGGGAATGGAGACTGTAAATAATCATTACATTATGCTCTTTTTTATGTCTGAATGTTTTGAAGCCACAGTGTCTATTAATTCCTCTCCAAAATTCCTCTCCAAAGTGTATAAAGGGCACAAAAATTGTTTATTGTAGGATAGTCCTAGGTGTATTTCTTTCACAAGTTTCAGATTAAAAAAACAAACCCAAAACACTAACACTTTTTACATTTCTGGTACTGAAACAGTAGAAGTGATAGCACGTTCTTATCACTATCATTACTGCAGAGCTAACACAAATAAGAAAATTACATTTTGATCTAACTTCAACATCAGCAGTATCCAGCCAAATTTGCCCAAGGAAGTATATATAGACAGTGTCACTGAAGAGAGCAAAATTCTGTAATTGTGAGTGCTTCAGGAATTTCTCCATTGGAATGTGTCTGGAAAACATGAGCTCAGGAAAAGACAAGTCTCCTCTCCAGGTGGACAAGTAAACTGAATAGTTGGGCTCCTGTTTTCTTGAATGAATTCTTGACTCTGCAGCTTATGGTTCATTTCAAGTCTGTTGGCCATGTAGATTGATGAAGAATTCCAGGTTTGGATCCCTTGGATCTTTTCCGGATTAATGCATTATGGCAGAGCAGCCTTGCAATAGCTGTTAGCACTGCTGCCATCTAAAGTCAGTCTCATACGAGGGTTAGCCTTGAAGTCACAAAAGCCCCTGCTGTTGTTGGACTTCTGTTGGAATAAAGCCACACTTGGAAATGTTGGAGCAGTGTGTTTATGGCTTCTGTTCTTCAGGAGCATCATATCTCATTTAAAAAAAAAAAAAAAAGTTTTGGTACGAGGGTTAGCCTTGAAGTCACAAAAGCCCCTGCTGTTGTTGGACTTCTGTTGGAATAAAGCCACACTTGGAAGTGTTGGAGCAGTGTGTTTATGGCTTGTGTTCTTCAGGAGCATCATATCTCATTAAAAAAAAAAAAAAAGTTTTGGTGCCCTTTGTTTTCCAAAGCCTTTCAAGGGAACATTTTCATTCTGCTAAATGGCATCAGTGAGAAAATTCTCGAAACTTGCAGAGGAGACATCTGCGTGTGCATTCTGCAAGAAGTGTGCTTTTATCCAGGAGCGTGTTTTCAGTTCAGGAAAGGGGTTCTTCCTTACTTTCAGTATTTTCATTCAGTGGTTCTGAAATTTTTCTTCCAGTTTTGGGGGTTTGGCTTGTGCAGGGAAATTGTAAAAATGATGGGAGGACCCATGAATCTGGAAGGCTTTGTGTAGTTCTTGGAGAGAATCACTTTAAAGGGCAGGAATTCATTTGGGAAAAGGATAAGAAAATGGCTTTTTTATCTGGTGACTAACCTATTTATAAGGCACACCTTGAAATAGATACACTGTTAACAATGTCGTTGCCCCCAGGCCTGTACCAGTTACAGCATTTTTATTTTCATCAGTGTATTTGCCAACAGTGCAATGGTTTTGCAAAAAACCAAGGACATATCTTCTGTGAACAAGGGGGTGATATTGCCTGGTACCAGCATTTTTGGCTTATTGATGTATTGATTTTCTCACCAGCTCTTAATAATACAATACAGAACAATTTGTCAAATATCTCTGGAGGTCTTACTGTGCTGAGGCTTGTTTTGTTATGAAAACCAAACCCATTTGAACTTTCCTTATGTTCTAGATAGATCTCCTTCAGGACCATGGGCTTTTGGAGCATTCCAAAACATTCCTTCACAAGCTTGTGCTTATCCTTCAGCTGGCATTGGATGACTACAGCATTCCAGAAAACACATGCACTTGTAGGATTGGGAGTTTATGTACAATTAACAAAGTACCTAATTTTACAGAACTGTTTTTTTAGGGTCCTCCTAATACTGTGAGGTGTGCTTACCCATATGGTGCAATGGTTTACCTAGATAGATTCCAGTTCACCAAAGCTCAGACCTAAGTCCTGTAAACTGGAAGTGCTGGATCTGGCTGGGAAAGGCCAGTCTCCAGCAGTTCCATGCAGCAAGCTGCCCGACCTAGAAAAATGTGCTACAGTTAGACACCACAGTGAGGTTTTTTTTTTCTGAACCCTGTGTGTCACAAGCTTTTATTTGGTTTCTGAAATGTTTTGAGAGCTGTATTAACTTTTTCTGAGCAGCTTCCAAACAGGGCTGAGAACATCATACGAGGCTGAATTCAAGGAAGCTTTTGTGGCTGCTCATTCTCATTTTCCAAAGGTTTGTATCAGGAAGTTCAGACTTAGAACACCAAGCAAGGCACAGTGTTTTTCTGTGCTGCTAGACATGTAATTCTTTAGATTTCAATTTATGCTGTTTTTTCATTCCAAATCACTTGTCTCATCACTTCACTGGGCTGAGAAAAGTGGGTTATGTAATTAACATAGTGTGAGGCTTCTCTTGCTGTGATACACAGGAGTAACTACAAGAATGGGGTGGAAATATCCGCCTTATTTTCTTAAAATTGCCTGACAGACATTAGCAGGTGAATAGTGAACAGTACCTGCTGTTTGTTTTAAAAAGATGTGACAGTTTTAGAGAGTCAGGCACCCATTTACCTGCAAGAATTGGAGACCTGTATAATAAAATGTTGAAGAAATACCTAATGGTATTTTAAGTTCTGCATTTGCATTCTGCAGACTCATTTTGTGTAATTTTAATTGGCAAGATAAAAGGTGATTTTTGTTAAGAATTTTTTTCTGTTTATCTCACTACCAGAAAGTGATCAAACATCCACTTTTGTCTGAAGCTGAAATTACCATAATTTTAAATTATGTGTATAGCAAAATAAATAATGAAAAAGGAAATAACTGTTCCTGGTTTTAGTGATTTAAAGAGTGACTTGTAAGATGAACCTGTTTTAAGGTGTTGCTTACCTAAAAAGATGAATACCTGCATGTTCTCTGTGATTTGGATGAAGATGTTACTATAGTTATTCTCTGTACAGAAATCCTGTGCAGAAGCTGTAACGGGGAAAATTCTCTAAGGCAATTTTTGATGGAGTAACATCTTTCCTGAGAGATTCATTAAATTCTACCCACTTGTCAAACAGCCTTAACTCAGGTAGCATATGGTCCAGCCTCTGTAAAGGATGCCTGCCTGTGAGCGGGGAAATGCAACTATCCCATCTTCATCTCCTAACAGAAGATTAGAGATATGTTTATACTTTCCCAGATTTATTCCTCTGCAAAAAAGGAGGGGAAAAAACCCACTAACTTTTCCTATGGCAAAAAGTACTTTGGAAAAACCAATGGATTCAGCTCTTCAAATTTTGAACAGCAGATGCTTTTCCAAAGATGTTCCCATGCCCTTCTTTTTAACCTTGCAGCAGAGATCACCAAAACCACCAGCTTTGCTCAATGCTTTCCAAGCATAACTGACTCCTGTGTGAACCCTGAAAATGGATTTTAAGTGAAGTAATGAAACATCAGTTTGACATGCCTCAGTTTGGGAGACAGTGGTCAAGCCAAAATTCATGCTTCCAGATAAGACAGCTTTCTCTCCCTGCCTCCCACAGCTTGTCCCTATACAACTCAAAATTACCCCATAAGTATCTTGGTTTTTCTCACATAGTTTGAGGATTGCATTAATGATGGGAAAAATGTTTGGTGCTTTTTTATGTGGTGTGACTTCAAATCCTTCCTGCTGCTACTTTGGTGAACAAAAAGGAATTTTCCAACCATGGCTTACTTCCAGTTTCTCTAAGTGTCACTGCCTGTTAGGACAAGGCTGTTGTTAATTATACATTGAGTTAATGCACAGGTGAATGTGCCTGTGACTGCAGTGATCTCTGTACAGTGGATTTCAGAACCTCTGGGACATCTAAGCATGTGTGTGTCAGCATCTTGAAAGATTCATTTTCGGTAGCAAATAATTTAACCTTATGCAGGTATTTCCTGGGTGATAACGCAATAAATTTGATAAAAAATTACCCACCCCCAATCTACTGCACAAGAAACTCAAATGGGTGATGGAAGGAAGAGAGAGCAGGGGTTGATACTTTGTCACCTGGATTTGTCTGTGACTGCTCAGGAAAGGAGGGACATCCCAAGTGTGGTCAACTCTGTGAGTGATAAAGGAGTTAAGAGCAACAGACTGCTAGAAATAAACCAGTCAGAGGAAAAGGGGGATGGGGAAGTGGAGAGGTTTTGTCAGGGTAGGAAGCCTGTAAATGAGCCTAGGGGTAAATGAGCCTCTGTAGAAGGGGTGAAGCAAAGGGAGGGCGAGGTTCTGCAGAGGGCCCCATGGTGCCTGTAGGCAGGGATGCAGCTCCCTGGGCTACACCTGCAGCAGTTCTTTCCTACCATGAAAAGAAGCAATGGAAGAAGTTTAAGGAGCAGTGAGGGGCACTAGAAATGCAGAGGGAAGAAGAAAGAGAATGCTCTGGGTTCAGAGAGTCATACTCCATCTCTCCAGAACTCTGCCCTTGTACTGGTGGTGCAAACACCTCGGTGTGTTTGGTTTTTTGCAGCCTTGGCAGCTGTGGAATCAGCAGTGGGACAGGCTCCAAGGGAGTGGTGCCTCAGTCACTTTGTTAGAACTGGTGGACCCCAAGTGCTGGCAAGAGGGAAGAAGCAGGTCTTGTGGAAGACCTAGCAAACTGTGCGTGTTTTGGCTTCAGGACGTATTGTGTGCAGGGATATTCCATCAGCACTAAGTAGCTCACACATAGCTTTGCTCACGGATGCTATTCAGAAAGAGCTGTGTGCATTCCTGCTCAGCAAGGCTTGAAAGGACAGTGGATTTTGGCTGTGTGTGTTGGGCAGGAGAGGGTTCTGCAAAGGAAAAGACTGCCTTTGACAGCAATGGATATGGATTGTTTTCTTTCCAGATAATTAACTGGTGTCACGAGTTGCTCTGCTGTTGTGAGACCACTGACTTTTTAACAACTCAGATGAAAAAGATCCTTTCACAGGGCTTTCTGTGTTCCTTAGTTGCACTGATGTGGCCCTGCCAATCAAGATGACGTGAGCTGATCTCCTAAACACCTGGTAGCAGCCATTGCTCTGGGCACACTGCTTTGGCTGCCACTTGCAAAGTGCCATGGTTACTGAGAACTGTTTCTGGGAGGTTTGAGCAGTTCTCATGTTAGAGACTTCCAGAGTTCCCCATAGTAGGGCAACGTTATTTTTGGGGTGTGGATAATAGTGATAGACTCCTCTGAACTCTCTCACAGACTCAATCTAATTGCACAATTAAGGATCCATATTTTAATTTGCTCTCTTCCTCCTTCAAAGCTGTAGGATGTCCTCTTCTACATCCATCCACGTCTGTAATGGAGGTTCTCCTGGCACAATGGAGGATCCTGGCACAAGGAGCCAGGATCTCCAGTGTAAGCTGTCATGCTGGAAGAGGTTAGCAAGCAGTTTCCATGTGGTTAAAAGAGAGGTGATCAGCTTTTCTTTTTAAAATAACCATTAGATTGCTCTTTCATCTGACAAAATCAGAGCAAGTAGCAACCTGATACAGAAAAAGTAAAAGTAGATAGTGTGTAAACGGGCAGCATAAAACTCAGGAAATACCTTATTAAGTTTAGTCTTGATGGCTTGCTGTCTACACTCTTCAAAAACCTACAGTGATGGAAACTCCCTGGTTCTTCATGGCAATCTGCTCTAGGACTTCCCTGCTTCACTGCTTGAAAGCTTGCCTGAAACCTAGATCATCCTGGGTTCATTGAGCACCAGCTGTAAGAAGCTGTTTGATTAGCAGAGCTGTTCACCATCACCTTCATGTCGGAGTTTGATGCAGCCTTTTTGGCTTCTGTGAAGGTTTGAAGACAATTTTAAATATTAGATGAGTGGCAGGGACAACAGTCAGGAACAATTTGCAGTAGACTGCATTGCTGCTGAGGAGATGCCTGAATCACACTGTGCCCTTTTGTGCTGAGTTATCATTCATTGCTGTAGGCTCCCAGAGAAGGGACAAATTTATGGATGGCAAATCTGTCTGAGTGAAGGGAGGGCTTGGAGCTCGTGCTGTATTGGGAAATGCTGCTTGACGAGCCTGCAGTGGGAGCTGGGAAGTACACAGCTGAAGGAGCAGTTTTGGCACCAGGAGATGGTGGTACACACATCCACCCCACTGAGCTCGTGCCCTGTCAGCTCTGCCCTGCTCACGGGGATGGCAGCTGTACCCCCTGCCTGATGCTGCGTCTGCTGAGCAGCACAAGCACAGATACCAACCCGTAAATATTGCTCCAGCCTCAGCCTAGCATCTTGTCAGAGCAGAGGCTGGGCTAGGCAGTGTTGCATTCATATGGAACCGCCTGGTGGGCCTTTGTGAGATTATTTGTAAGACGATTCAGCACCTAGTGAGATGGCTGGGCTTTGGCATCTGCCCTTTCCCTGTCACTATGCAAGCAGCAGTCATCGTGCCTCTGTGATCTACCTCCGCCACAAGCCAGCAGCACTAAAAGTATGATGCTTTCCAGTGTGCTACCCCATGCTCTGCTGTTAGAGCTGTCCAAGATATTGTACAGGCTCAGACAGCCACCAGATCAGATACCAAGGTGTAGATTTTGATGCAATTGAGCATCTTGCATGTGGCCAATTTCCCTCATTTCCCAGGCTTTGCTGTATATGGATCATCCCAAAGCCCAAATTTCCAGTGAAACAGCCTAGTTGCCTCTGAAAACAACTGCGGAACGCAGGTAAGAAGGATAAATGCACATCTTGACGTTTAGTCCCATCACTCTTAATTTCTCCCATTCTTTAGTTTAGAATGATTTTTTTCCCCATCGTTGCCCACCCACGGTCCAACAGCCCCGCTTACACGGGGGTTTTACGGCTGCCGCGTGGGCCGTTGATTCTCCCGGCTGCGCCGAAGCACGGGCGGCGGGAAGCGAGGCTGAGCGCGGCCGGTGCAGCCGCGGGCGCTCCCGGCGCGGAGCCGCCGCTGCCATCGGGCGCAGTGCCCGCAGCCCGGGCAGCCGCGCCGCCGCTCCGCCGCCATGGGCCGCGGGGCCGCGCTCCGCCGCCTGCTGCTCTCCCTGCTGCTGCTGCTGCCTGCCGCGCCCGCAGCCTCCTTAGCGCTGGGGGAACCGGAGACGGCCGACGAGCCGATGGAGTACCGCGACCCTTGCAAAGCCGGTAGGGAAGCGGGCTGGCTGCAACTCTGGGAGAAGTTTGGAAGCACGGCGGCGGTGGACAGGTGTCCCTGCGAGGCGCTCCTCGGTACCGCGGGTCCGCCCGGCCGCACCGTGCCCAGGCTCACCTGGCGGCGGCGGCGGGAGCCCCCGGCCCGGCCGGGAGCGTCCCCGGCATCCCGCCGCCTTCCAAAGCCGGCGAGCGCCCGGCGAGCTGCCCCGCTGTCCCGGCATCCCGCCGCCTTCCCAAAGCCCGCGGGAGCCCGGCGAGCTGCCCCGCTGTCCCGGCATCCCGCCGCTGCGGGAGGGTGCCGCTCGCGTCCAGCCTGCGCCCCGCTGCCCGGGGCTGTGGTCCCGGCTGGGAGGCTGTGCCGGGTTAGTTTTGTCAGTCGCCCCGCGCTCCCGCACCTGTGCCGCTCCCTCCCGCGCGAGATTCCCCTCTGCAAAGCCAGGGAAACCCGGCTGTGCTTTGCATTTTGGGGCTGGGGGTTCTCCCCCCCGCGCCCTCAACCATTTTGGCTTTTTCTGTGCATTTTCGTAGCCTTTTGGCAGCTGTTGGAACTTGCCCCGAGCTCTGTCCGGCCCGAAGTTGCGGTGCGTGCCCCGGAGCGGCGGCGCTCGGCGGGGCTCCCGGGGCTCCCGGGGCTCTCCAGGTACTCCGCAGCTGCCTGGCTGCGAGTTCCCAGCTCCTCTCCAGGAACCCGCCAGCTGCTCCCTCCGTCCCTTTCTTGGACTTGTTCGTTCCCGCGTCAGACTGCGCTCTGCTGAGCGCCTTCAGACTGAGCTCGTTGCTTTTTATCTGTCTGAGTTCTAAAAGAGCTGCTGTCGTCCCTAATGTTGCACTGCCTCAATTTAAAGAGAATATGGACCCAGATTTTGTCTTTGGAAGACTAGGAGGTATTCTTGATGTGAGTGTTACTTGTTTTGATTCCAGCTGTTGGAGAATGTTGTAGTTTTGTAAATTGCTTCTCTGCTGAGAAATTGGCAACTGATACCTTGTTCGTTGTGTTACATTTACAGATAATTTTGTGGGAAGTTCTGTTGTCTTAATAACGTAGGAGTTGAAAAAAGCAAGGTGTTTATTCATGGGCGGTGTTCCTGGTCTCTTGAGCTGGGGCTTTGCCCCCTGAATGTGCTCCTCGCTGTTACAGTGTCCCTTGGTGATAGCTCCTCCTGTTATCAGCTCTCTCCTGCCTGCTTTTGCTCTCGTGCAGCCGTATCTGCTCACATAGACGAGCTCTGTCAGTGTAATGTCTTTCAGAGCTTCTCTGCCTGGTACAGCAAGTTTAGCTGGCTTTGTATGTAGGCTGAGTGTGGTGGGTTTCCTTCCAAAATTCAGCTCAGTCCTCTCCAGAGAGTATTTTTTGCACAAAACATTCCCTTGATCAGCAAGTCATCTGTCATTTGATATAGAGTGTGGTGTGTGTGGAGGTTAATTCTTTGTAATGAATATGGAATCCAGCCCAAATATGCTTTACTGTATTTGTGTCTGCTGCTAAGTGGTAATGAATTGATCTCTCTTGCTAGTGAAACTAGTTAGTGTCACAGCTATGGTTTAGACTTGGAGAGCTACAGGTACAGTGCTTCAGCCTTTCCATGTGAAAATGTATTATCCTTGCTTTCTCCTCAAAATTATTCCATCATCTCTGCTGCCTCACTTGCCCTTGTGACTGCTGGGTGCTGATGTCACATTAAGTGCATGAAGGATGGGGAATGCTCCTTTAAGGACCACACAGAGAACATTGACTTCTCTACATCTAACAAGGAACCTGTGACAGAAAAGGGGAAAAATATTTTCACAGCCTTCCATTTGCCTGCCTTCCTTGCAGGACCTTTTAGTTTTTCCTCTGTAATATCCAAAGTTCTCTCCCTCTCACTTCTGCATGGACATAGAAAAGAGCTTGGACTGCCAAGCACAGCCTCCCTTCATTTACATCTGCACCTCTTCTTGTGGTGGCGATGGAAAACTTTGTGTGTGTAATTCCTGTTAATTCAATTCAGGCAGGATCAATTACATAAATTAGCTTTATTTTCTGCCTTCTCAGTGTTTGCCTTTTGTGCTTTTCCAATGTCTTCTTTCCAATAGAAAGGGAGGAGTGCACAGGGCCTGTGGAGGTGACACAGGCGATCCTTTTCCAGGAGCAGGCTGCTGTTTCTGGTGGTGCTGGCACACGGCTGCTGTGCTGGGGGCTGCCGGGCAGCCTGGCCCGGCACGGCTCTGCCTCCTGTCCTGGGGCTCCGGTGCTGCACTCTGAGTGTGCCTTCCTCCCCAGCCTGTGCGTGTGCAGGGCAGCGCAGTGCCTCCTGCTCTGCTGCAGCCTCCTGCTCTGCTGAGCACCTTACCAGCCTTCTCAAGTTTCACTCTTGTGCTCTGTGGAAGAAAGAGACTCCGGTTCTTTCAGTGTGTCCTGCCTGGCTGTATTTCCAGGCTCTCTGATCCAGTTTCTCTTCATGTGGCTGTGTCCACCTAAAGTGCAGAGCATTTAGAGAGCAGGGCACTCTTTACGTGCTGTGTACCTCTCTCAGTGTGCTGGATAGTTCCAAATTGTAAAGTTAGCCCCAAGACAAACCAAACAAGGCTTGTACCACAAGGATCTGTGTTAGACCCTGCCTTGCATTGCCTTCTTCCTATTCCTGTCCTAGGCCATCAGCAGCTAGTGGAGCTAGGCAGATGTTCTCGCTGCAGACACCATCTCAAAGAGTTAGCTGAGCTGAGATTAATTAGTGATCTGTTTCTAATAGTGAAACAAGGTGAAGACACTGTTAATAGAGTTGTCTCTCCAAGAAGGCCTGTCTGGGCTGTGGTCTGACACCTGTGTGGGGAGTCTGTCACACTCTGTTCTGATGAACTGCAGCAGTGACAAGTGTTCTTAACTTCCTTAGGCCTGAGCTCCTCCTCTCCTGGGACAGTGTCGGGATCTGTCAAGAAGCATGACTGGAGAGGGCAATGGCTGCAGACCTGCTGGGAATGCTCAGGTGTCTGGTATGTTTTGCAAGGGGAAACAGGGACTAGGAGCACTGAGACTTTGGTGGTGCTTCCATCACTGCTGTAGGCACAGGCTCCTGTGCGCAGGCCTGTGGCTGCAGATTGTGCAGGCTCTTAGCCCACGGTGAAGACAAGCTGCTGCTCTTCTTACGTGATTTCCAAAGCTGCTGAAACTATAGTGCTTTACTTATTTCTTTTTATTATCTTTTATTTTTTCTAATTTCCTGTGTGCTGATGGCTATGGCCCAGAAGCTGTTATGGATTTAAATCTGGCAGGTTACAAGGTAAAAGCTTGGCAGTTCCTCACCCTGCAGCTCGTGCCCTGAGGTTGAGTGCAGGCTGTCAATGGTTGTTCTGCTAGACTGGGAGTGGGAAGCCTGGCACACGCTCCTCTGTGCTGCATTAGTGGAGGATGTAATAATGTCCTGCAGCAAGGCAGGAGGGACAGCACAGGGCAGCAGCCTCCTAAAGCACTGCAGCCCCTGAGCCCCTGGTGTCAACACATGGGCTCAGATGGGCCATGACTCCACTGCTGCTCAAGCTCTTAACTCCACCCATCCAGCATTTTCTTTTCCTAAAGGGGCTGGTTTCCTGCCTTTCTGTAAGGCAGAAAGAAACAAGGAGCTTCCCAAGTGGCTGATCAAGGGGCAGCTGAGGCAGCACTCACTGTCAGGTTGAGTTGCCAGGGAAGGTGGCAGTGCTGGCTCCGTGGGGTGGATTTTGCTGAGTGTTGTAGCAGCTCACTGGAGCTTTTCAAATGGAATAGTACAAAGGTTCCTCCCAGAACTGCTCTGTAATAGATGGGACAATGTCATAAGCCTCACATGGATCTGCTGCTCAGAGGATCCAGTTAAGGACACCCAGGCCAGTGTGCAGGTCTGAGTGAGGCTGTATGACAGGCAGGTAGCAGGAGGAACTGTGGATGCCTTCTAAACAAAACAAGCATGTCCTTCTGAGACTCCTCAGACAAACTGGAACCAAAGGAATTAAATAGCCTGTAATTTGTTCTGGTAGTTATTTGGGTGCAAGCTTGTACAAATTTTAATTTGAGGTGAAGAGCAGAATCTCTAAGGTTCAAAGTGACCCCTGGGGACAATATAATCAAACTTATGTCAACAAGGGGAGGGGGGTGTAAAGAGGAGGGAGAGCTGGGCACTGAATAACTTGTCCTCTGGATGTGTCCTCTTGCTTGATGATCCCTTTCTTCCAGCTCAAGCCTGCCATGAGGCTCTTTTCCACTTTCACCATCTTCATTCCTGGGTACTTCAGCTCCTCATGTGGTACTTCCGGTCTTTTGTGAGCTGGAGGTGCAACAGTTCCTCTTCCAGGGAGGGTATTCTGTGCTGGAGTCCTGTTTCTCTCTGCTCTGGGCAGTTCATCCTGGTGTGACATGTGCTGACTGCAGGCTGACCAAGTCTGGACTCCCAGACTTGGAGTGTTTCTCTGTGCAGGTGTTTGCATTAGGGGATTGGCAGAGCTGCCTGCCCAGCCATGTGCTCCTGAGCCAGAGGGGACTTGGGCTCCTGCTGCCTCTGTGTCTCAGGAGCCCTTCAGGAGGGTTTGTGTGGCTGAGGAGAACTGGACCAGGGAGGAGTTGCCAGTAGGTACAAATGAGCCTTGCATTCAAGTTCAGTTTCTTTCCATGAGACTTTGATCTCTCCATGGCTTTTGCTCTGGGCTGTTGCTTGCAGTGCTCTGAGCAGGCAGAGCCTGGCCTGGGGAGGCTGCAAAACACAGCAGGGCTCTGGCAGGGGGATAGCACCTAGAAGGTAAACTGGTTCCCATGGACTTTGTGGAGTTCTCCGGATATGAGCTCAGAAGGGGGAGAACTGGGGCAAGAGGTGTGAAGGAGCATCAACTGAGCAGCAATTCCATATCTCCTTTATCACTAGAAAAGTTACTAGAGAAGCAGTTTGACAATGATAGATCATTTTTTCCTGCAAGCCGAGGCTCCTTCAAGTGTGGATGCTGCTTGTCCATCACAGGATACTGCCGTGCATCCTTGTTCCTGCTCCACTTGCTGATTTGATCCACTAATTTTAATGCCCCAAATATTTAGAGTTCTCACACCCGGTGCTGTCCTGAGGGCTGTAAATTGTGCTTCATTGTTGTTCTGTTCCTCACAGCCCTTCCTCTGTAAAGGCACAGTGCTTTTGTCCTAGAGACTGCACGTTTCATTCGGGCTGTGGTGCAAACATCTGAAGTCAGGTGCAGACATTTTCTGTGGGCAGCTGAGGAATTTGCTCTTAGGAGCTGAAAGCCTCGAGGGGGTAATCAAATGAGAAAGGGGAGACAGCATCAACAAAGCCTGGGTCATTTAAATGTTGTTTGGGTTTTGAGTGGGATGCTGATGCTGTTTTCCCGGTTGGAAGCATGGATCCATCATGTTAGCAGAGCAACCAGAAAGCTCTTTACAGGCTGTGCTAGGGATCCAGCCCACTCACTTCTTGACAGGAGCTTTCCTGCAATCTTGTGAGTGGTCCTGTTTAGTTTGGCCATGGTGGGAGCAGGCTGTGCTAGGCATCCAGCCCACTCACTTGACAGGAGCTTTCCTGCAATCTTGTGAGTGGTCCTGTTTAGTTTGGCCATGGTGGGAGCACTGGCAGAGTGTGTGCCAACCTGCCTTTGCTTGGGAATCACAGACTCCTGTGAAGAAATCTCATTTCCATCTTACTGGTTTGCCATACAGCTTTGATGCCTCTGGGCTTGCATGGGAAGTGGCAGTGCAGCTGTGGTGGAGGTACCAGTCCTCTGCTGTGGGCTCTGAGTTTGTACAAGAGCCATGTGCTGACCCTGGGGCAGCCACTGTGGTGCTGGCAGTGCTGGCAGCTCAGTCCTGGTCTCCTGGCCTTCCAGAAAAGGAAACTTCCTTCCTTTGCCACCAATGCTTATAGGAGGGCTTTGAGAGAAGAGTCTGGGACATGACCCAGTCTGTGGAATCTTCAGTGCTGAGCTGATGGAGACTTTTATAGAGGAAGGAGAGAGCTCTCACTGGCAATCATTCCCTTTGCATTTTTCCCCCTGGTACATTGCAGGAAGGGTTAAATACTCAGGGAGGAAATTGACTCTTTTTGGGTGGTCTGGGAAAGAATGAGAGACCAGACTGTTCAGTCTTTAATTTACCTGCTTTGGGGAGATGACAGCAGTTACAGAACGGAAAACAGGTGGGTGAAAACTACCGGCGTCACTCTTCAGTGATGCAGCTGTTTGCCATTGGGGAGTGTTTTGCAATGAGGTAGAGCTGCAGCAGAAGTTTCCTCCTCAAAGGGAAGGTTTAAGGTGACTTTGATTATAATCCTAGCTAAGCACAAGCTAATGGCTCTGTCTTAAAGAAATAATAACCACCAACCCTTTTATTACACCTGAGATTCCTCAGCGGGGAAGTCAATGGCCTGGGGAATTGGAGAGCAAAACCTATGATCACTGCAACTTGAGATCTGGGTCTGAAGTCCTTCCAGTGTTTACCTGTCTTCTTGGGATCTGACTAAATCATGCCTGATCTTTGACACTTCTTGGGGTGTGTTGGATCTGCTTGGCCTGTAGGAGATGTAACCCTCTGTTCTATACTTAAGTCTTGGGGTTTAGCAATGGACGGGACAGAACATGGGCAGATTTAGGACAGAGGCCTTTTTTTTCCCCTTCTTAAAAAAGCCTGGTAGGATGGGGAAGAGGTGCTTGCAGTTGTCATGGATGCTTCTCCAGAGCTTTTATTGAGCTTCCTAGTCTGGGTGCAGTTCACAGGTGTCTGCCCTCAACCATAGCCTGCACAGGTGGGATCAAGGAATGCTGCTTGTTCTTCAGCTGTTTTGTAGCATAAAATTAGTAAGTCACAGAGTCCCAGAAAAAGCCATTTAGAAACTGTGCTTTAAGTCTTCCAGGATTTAAAAGTCCACAAAGCTGAGGATTTTGGTTGGAGGCACTTTGCATTTGTGTAATTACATTACAGCTTTGCAGTTGTGCTTGGAGATTTTATTCTCTTCCTGCGTTAACCTGTGCAGTGTGCCTTGCCAGTGATTAACACAGGAATTTGCTGCATTTTCTGGTAACCCACCTCTTTCTTGCTGCTAAAACTGTGCTGTGGGTGTTTCCCAGGTGAGTGGCCCTGGCCCAGTGTAGGGAAGAGCTGTGTGGCTGTGGGTACCCACTGCAACCTGCTTGGGCTCACTCCTTAGACCTTGGGAAATTGCAGTGCTGTGTCTGATACATTCTAACCTGCTTCCCCTTTGATTTCCTTCTTTTTGCTCCGGCCTTCACTGCAGAGACCTTCGTGCTCTCTGCCTGCTCCCCTCTGTGTTTCCTACAGATTCATTTCAGATGTTCCTCTGTCTCCCTTTTGCTGAAGCCTTCTCCAAACCCTGCCTGCAGAATTGCTCAGATCCTTCTCTGCCTCCTGCCTCAGGTGTTCTGTGATGCCTCCTCCCCCAGGCTTCTCCCGACATCTCCTCTCCCGTCCTGGCAGGAACTCCAGGGGTCAGCAGCTTCTCCTGTCCTTGCTGTCCCGAGCGCAGCGCTGTGTGCATCGGCTGCTGTGCCCTCCATCAGCCAGCTCTGGGCAGCAGGCTGATATAAATGGGCTGGAACAACCGGGCTGCTCTGCCCAGCTCCCCTCCCTTCGAGGAGCAGGAGGCAGTGCAGGGCTGGCTTCTGTGGCTCCGAGGGCAGAGCTGTCTGTGCTGGGCGGGTGACAGTGGCACTGGGGGACGCTGACCTGACAGGGCAGGCTGTGTGCTGACTTGGAGATGGGCAGGCTTGGCAGAGAGGAGGCGCCTCTGACGCTGAATGACTCTGTTGTCCTGAATCACAAGTATTGCAGGTATTAAGCTGCAACAAAACCACTTTCAACTAGTGCTGAAATGTGATTTCAGTACTCAGAAGAGATAGATGAGTAAGCAGAAACTGGCTGTTGTTTTGATTCAGCTACTAGGACTTCTGGGTTTGTTTGGTTTTGGGGTTTTTTTCTCCTTTGTTGCAGCTGAGCTTCCAGAAATGCTGATCTCCAAGCATTCTTTGATGTTCCCATTCTGGCACTTCCTGAACGGGAAGGTTCCCTGTCAATTGAAACTGCTAAAATGTGCAAGGAAGCCCTTTATTAAAGAACTCTCAATGACTGATTGCCCCTTCTTGGCCAGTTTGTGTCAGCCCAGCTTGCAATGGAGAGAAATCTCTAATTGC
Source organism: Passer montanus (assembly GCF_014805655.1). Lineage (NCBI taxonomy): Eukaryota > Metazoa > Chordata > Aves > Passeriformes > Passeridae > Passer > Passer montanus. The sequence continues at coordinate 82,582 of NW_024366703.1, read as the reverse complement.
ATGTTGAGAAGGAAGCCCCCAAGAAACCTCAGCAACTGGTAAATCCTGGTTTCTCAAGCCTCTGGTTTGAGTGGTACAAATAGAGACCCACAGCTGCTGCTGGTCCATGAATCAGCTCAACTTTAGACCTGAATGGAAATTCATGTCCTTTCAAGTCACTTTGTGTTCATGTAAATGTCAGCACTTGAGTAAAAAGCATCTGTTTAATTTTTCCATCCACAAACCCCAGTGCTATTCACAGAGCAAACCATACCACAATGCTACAGGATGGAAATTTAAGTTTGCTAAGTGCTTTATCTCTTCCTGAGAGTTGCTGTTGGGAGTACAGCTGGGTTCCTCTGCCTCCTTATTAGAAGAGACTGATTGATACAGTACTGGGTGCTGAGAATTACCTTTCTCCACTTTTCCTTCTTGTCACCGTGTTGCCAGTCTCACACTCCTCCGTCAGTGTGGCTGCACTTAGCATTGTCTGTGAGCAGCATTGCCTAATCAGCAGTGCTTTCATTTGCTCAGAACTCTGGCAAAATGGCCTGGTTTGTTTGGCATTTTGCATGCCGGGTTTCAGGTGGGATCTGCTGGGGGTTGTTAATTTCAAAGAGCAGACTTTGAAAGAGGCAGCTGTAATTACAAACTGTGCCCTTCTCCCACTAGCAGTGGTGTACCAGCCAGAAGGGCTTGTCCCAGCTCCAGGGACAGACATCTGCTGTGGAGGATTGTCCACACTGCTGTGTGTTGGCAGGATGTGTGTGATGAAGGCATTGGTTCAGTAAGGCTTTGGTTTTGCTTTGAAATTCCTCAGATATAAAAATCCTTAAACTCACTAGACTTGCAAAGTCGAAGCTCACAGAAATGCCAGTGTTAGGTCTGCTTTGGAGCTTGTGGTGTGGCTCCTTGGGCATGAAGGCAGATGATGTGACATGGAACTCCTACTTGAACAGCTATCCTCTGCAACACATCTAACCTGGGACTGCATTAATACCAGTAACACAGGGGATTTCTGGCTGCATTACCCATGCCTCTGTTGCAGAAATGGGGTAGTGGGCAGTGAACAAGGCAGCTGCTGCAGGAGAAGCTGGTACAGCTGCCTGGCAGAGGTGTTTGAGCTGTACTGCAGTCAAGACAGCCCAAACTGAGAAACATCCCTTGGTAAATAATTCTTGCAGGCAGTGGGGGAACCCAGCATAGGGACCTACAAGTTCAGTGGCATTGGAAAAAGGTGGAACTCTTGCATTTCCCTCACTGAGTACCCTGTGCCTAAGCAGATCTGTTCCTTGGGTCACTTGTCAGTAGCTCAAACTAGATGTGGGCAGGGGAGTGATACAGCAGCAAGGCTCTGTGCTTGATTTGAGGGGCCTGCCAGTAGGGCTCCAGAATGCATCTGGCTTCAGATGGGTTTAATATTCCAGAGGTCTAATTCAGCCTTCTCTTATCACCAGATGATTCTTCTTTGTTGTTTTTTGTTTGGTTGTTTTGTTTTTTTCCCCCTGTGCATTTCCGACAAAGGTAAGGAACAGAACTTTATATAAAAGTGAGTTTTGAGAAGTTTTGGCCACAGGACCAAGAGCTGTGTGTGTTTTGTACAGTGTGATTTCTGGAGTCAGCTTTTCATGGTTCTGTTGCAGTTGCTCACCCATAGACCATTTTATTTTGACCATGCTGGTACTGCTGACCCAAGCAGGCAGAGATGCTCTGGCTCTTGGGGCTGACCCTTTGAGGGGCAGGGGTGGCCTGTCAGGCTGGCTTTGCCCTGGAAGGAGACTCTGGTTTGTGCTGTGCTGTTAGTGGTGGAAGGGTGCTTTGCTTGGTGACACTCAGAGCTGCAGCTGGAGCCTGTACCGAGCTGCTGATGTGCTGTGCACTTGACTGCTGTCTGGATTTAATCTCTAACCTTTGATTGTTCTTGAAAGCATGTTCTAGGGATTTCACTCCCACTGCTCCTGTGACCCCTTCCATTTCCTGGGTGTCTAAGTACAGAACAGAAAAGATTCATTAACCTGGTAAGTAACCTCTTTTTATGAGGGAGTGATTTTCCGTCACGCTCTGTTAGATCCTATTGATTTCTGTTTTTCCCCTCGTTGGCCTCTTTTGCCATATATGCTCCTTTTTTTCATGCTTCAGTAGGAAGGTGATACGTGATATGCTGGTTTGGTTTTTTTTATTCTGTTTCCTGGGCAAAGAGCTGGGATCTCCTAAGGCCATTGCTCAAGTGCCCACGTCTCTGCCTTTTCTTGGAAAGCTTTGTTGTCAAGGCAAGTGCTGCTTGGTAATAGGTTGTTGACGTGAGGAGTAAAACTTCCTGGCTGCCCTCTTTTGTTTTGATGTTGAAAAGCATCTTTTTCTCTCTTTGCCCATTGTACAAGAGATCCCTCATCTCTTGGCAGAGGTGTGATGCATTTGCCATGGGGTTTGCAAGCATGCAGGAAATGGAGACCTCAAACCATCACGTGTGCCTGCTCTTTGTGTCCTCCTGGGTCGTGGCAGTGGCTGGGTCCTGGTGCTTTGTGGTGACATGGAAGGAGCTGCCAGGTCTGGGCTTGTCCCAGAGGCTTGTTGTTACAGAGATTGGTAGTGGCAAGTGTGCCGGGAAGAGGTTTCTCCTTGGATCTGAGTGGGAGGGCTTGGGGGTGTTCCCTGTTTCAGAAGGGTGTCATTCAGTGCAAAATTCCACACAGGGCACAGGCAAAGTGTTGGCTTCCCAGCCAGTCCCCCTCCTCCTGTGCACATTTGTGTATTTCTCCTCTGAACAGCCATCTCTGTGCTATTGCAGGTATTGCAAAGATAAAATATTCCAAATATTACAATGCTAAATACATGCTGTCTCAGCAAGAAACCTTGGTTTGAGAAGGCTGATGTTGTTGTTTTCTGATGTACTTGATTTTTAGACAGAGCCTTTCTGTGATTCAAGGCAGATATTTCAGTTGTTGGAGAAATAGTTTTCTTTTCAAAAGTACACTTTCATCTTCTGTGTTAATTTCTCAACTTCCATGGTTCTTGCTAAATTCCTCTTCCTTATGTGTAAATGTTCTGTGCTGGTCCTTTGTTTAACTATTGCAATTGAAGCATCAAAGGCTTAAAATTGAAGGGAGTTTTGCATGGTTACAGGTCGGGGCATTCTGAAGCCATGGCTGGTCCTAGTGCTGCTCACGTGCAGCTGATCACAGTGATCAGCTCTGCCCAAGGAGAGGAACAGAGCTCTGTGTGGCAAGGATTGCCATCTAGATTGTCCTAAAGAAAGGTACATGAAGAATTGGGGCCTGATTCTCTGGTGCCAGGCTGTTGGAAGCCTTGCTTTCATGGTTCACTACATTGTGGGGAAAGAGGAAAAAAGGAACTGGAAGTTTTTCCTGGGAAAGGGGCTGTATACTTCATTGGAATACACTAGAAATCTGCTGGAGACCTCACTGGATCATAGTCTTTGCTGTTAGTTGTAAGCACTTGAGAGGAAAAAACCCAACAAACTAAAATGTCTTAAAATGCCTTTGATCAAACATTTAAAGTTGTTTTCCTCTTATTGCTTTCAAGGCTTTGAACTTTGAGTCTGTGGTGGTTGTTTTTTTGGTTTGTTTTGTTGGGTTTTTTTAAAGTTTCTGCATGTCCTTCACTAACCCCAAAGGCTCCTGACATACCTTGGAAGGGGCACTGTAATCTGCAAGTTGGAGTAGAGGGGTTGGAAGTCTCATGGCACAGCAGGGAAGGTTGGTAATGCTGTAGAGGGTGGCAGCATCAAAGGAGCAACTGGATGTGGGCCTGGCTAGGGGGGCTTGGGACTCTTTAGCACACACTTTGGAATGGTGTGTTCTGTCTGCTGAATGCAGCGCTGGAGCTTGGTGTGCTCTTCCTTCAGGACTGTTTTCAGAAAGCAGAGGTGTCCTTTCAGTGGAAGGCTCCAAGGGTTGTGTCAGGGGCGTGCAGGTCCTCCTTGCCCTGTGAGGAGCGGGCCTTGCTGTGCTCTGTGCTGCTGCTGTGCCATGCCAGCAGCTTCTGCTCCCTCCAGGGCTGGTCTGAGGATGCCATTGCCTTCTGAAGGGGACACTCTGAATGAGCCATGGACTGGAAGTGAGGGACAGGCTTGTGCCTCTTCTCTCCTCCTTTTGCTGGTGTGGAGGCAGGGAGGGTGGCAGATGCACCGGATGCTCTGTGCATCCTGGGGCTCTTGTTACTCATTGTCAAAAACTGCAGCAAACTCTGTTACGTTGTCACAAGCCAAGGTCCTGGCCTTGTCTCCATCACCCTGCCTTGCCCTGAATTTTGCTAACATGCGTGAATACAGAGTCCTGAAATTCAGGTTCATGGTTCCAAAGTTCATGGTCTTGAGAATAAACAAAAAACTATTGTGGTGGCTGAGAGCTGCATACCCCATTAACCCAGAATCATGAATATTTATCGTGATGGATTACAAAAGAACATAGAGACTATATTGTATTTCCTATAACTTTATTTCCATGGCATCTTTTATTGGTGGGTCACTTTAATGTAAGCTTTGCTTATTTAGTTGCACACTTTAAGCCGATTAACTTTTTACTAATAAAATGTGTGTTGCCTCCCTTTGTCCCAGCTACCGTTTGTTTGTACCTACACTCCTGTGACAAAGAGTCCCAGAGAAATGCTTTAAGCTCTGAATAAATCCCACTGCTGGAGGCTTGGGCCCAGCTGAATGTGTCTGAGCTGATTTCAGCCTTGCATGTTCCCTTTCTTGCTGCCTGAAAGTTGGACCCTCAAAGCAAGGTGTTTGCCTTGAACACCTTTCCAGTCGTGGAACCAGTTGTGGTGCTCTGGGGCTAACAGGAATTATTCAGCCTGTTAGTGCTCTCTGAGCTGGGCTGGAATAAAACTGTGAGTGGTGGGAGCTGGGGCTTTCCCACCATGAAGAATAGTCTGTGCCTCTGCATCTTCAGTGGTTTCCCAGCTGCTGACCATGGTATTCTTTCCTGCCTACAGAATTTGCCCTGTCATTCAGTGTCCAACATTCTGCGTGTTTTACCGTGACTTCTCTCTAAGAGAAGTATCACCCCAGAGAGATGATTACATCCTGCCATTTTGTTAAAGACCCTCTAGAAAAATTATCTTTTTTCACAAAGACCATTCAGACCAGAGTTTTAAAGTTAGTTGGGAGCCAAAAGGCATGAATAAGCACGTGGAAAATACCTTCTCAAGGCCTTTATTAATCTGTTCTTTTATATTTGGAGCTTTGTTAAAGCTAAAATGATCCCTTAGAAATGTACTGTTAATACTTAAGAATGACTGATCTGCCTCAAAACAAACTCTGTAACCTGTTTCATTGGGGCAGCAGTAAATGCCAAAGGAGATGTAGAAAAGCTTAACTCTAACCTGTTTCATTGGGGCAGCAGTAAATGCCAAAGGAGATGTAGAAAAGCAGGGTAGGACAGAGTGGTATGTCCAGATAGTCTCCCTGGCTGCTGCAGAGTCCACAATCCCCTGTCCAGGGATGGCTCATTGGATAGCTTTGTCTTCCACCTGCTTTCTTTGTGAATCTGTGTAAGCTTTTAGCATCCACAGCCCGCTGGAATCAGAAGTGCCAGAGCTTAACTGCAGCATCCCTGCGCTCTTTTCTTACTCACCTGTAAAGGAGTCAGAGCATTTGGTGTCTCAGAGGTTTAGTTAGTGTTGCCTACCAAGTCTCTCTGCTGCAGAGTCCACAATCCCCTGTCCAGGGATGGCTCATTGCCTTTAATTGTATTGCATAACTTTGTCTTCCACCTGCTTTCTTTGTGAACCTGTGTAAGCTTTTAGCATCCACAGCCTGCTGGAATGAGAAGTGCCAGAGCTTAACTGCATTATCCCTGTGCTCTTTTCTTACTCACCTGTAAAGGAGTCAGATACCAGTCATCTGGTATCTCAGAGGTTTAGTTAGTGTTGCCTACCTGTTTCCATCCCTGTTTCCTTTTACACCAGAGCTTCCCAGGTGTTGGCTCTTGTCCTGGGGAGATTCAGAGGAACTCAGCTGTTTTTAATAGCAGAAAATGCTCATCCTTTGCTGTTGAAGGAAAATTCCTTTCTTACCTGTAAAGGAGTCAGAGCATTTGGTGTCTCAGAGGTTTAGTTAGTGTTGCCTACCTGTTTCCATCCCTGTTTCCTTTTACACCAGAGCTTTCCAGGTGTTGGCTCTTGTCCTGGGGAGATTCAGAGGAACTCAGCTGTTTTTAATAGCAGAAAATGCTCATCCTTTGCTGTTGAAGGAAAATTCCTTTCTTGAAGAAGTCTAAGGTTGCACTGGCTGTGGAGAAGGAGGGGGAACATTGAGGGCAGGAGCAGGCAGCTGTGCTCCACACCTTGTGGGAGCTGCTTAGTGCCTCTCTGCAGCAGATCATACAAGCTCATAGCTGGCTCTCAGCTGCTTTGGGATGCTACCAAGGAGCTAGGGCTGACCCAGGAAGAGCAGTTTTGAAGAGCGATGGATAGGGGCACTTCTTAGCTTGTGGAAGTTCCCAACCTGTCCTCATTCTGTTGGCTCCTGGAAAGCACCAAGTGGCAGTGCAAGTCCTTTGGTAGCTCCTGCTCAGTGTTCCCTTCTGAAGGCAGCAGCGTGTACATTTAGTGTAGTGCATTCAGAGGAACATTTTGCAGTTTATTTATTGCTTCAGATCTGTGAAGTTCCTTGGGTTTTCTGCCCCACTTTCCCAATGGCTGCTTGTCCTGTGTGTAGGACTAGTGGAGCAGATGAGGTTTCTGAGTCATGACAGATTTTCATCATCAGGTGTGGGGGGGCAAAAGGTGCATTGGCAACAAGCCCAGAGAAATACACTGATGTGTTCCCCCTTTCCCTTGCTCTCTCTCCCGTTGTACCACACTTGTAATCTTTTCTGTGCAGTCAGACCTGGTAGGAAAACAAAGCCAGGCATGTGAAGCCATCACCAGCCATGGAAATAATGGTTGCCCATCCAATGACACCCAGTTATCCCCAGTGACACCCAGTTCCTGTGTGACAGTCATGCCCTGTCCTGCAGCAGGGACACTTTTGATGATAACACTGTGAGCTTATCCTGCCCAACCAGCACATTAGTTGCTTTGTTTGAGGAATATGGTACATTGGAAACTGAATTATGTTTTCTGAGCTACCTTGAATATTACTTTTGTCAGCATCCTCAGACATTTAGACTCTGGTAATACAGCTTTTTACCAGTGGATTTGCCTGCTTTCAGCTCTTCAGTGTCTGATGGTGAGGGAGCTCTATCCTCTCTTGCTCCTAGATGTGTAAAGGTCTGCTCCCCACAGTACTGCAGGGTCTCTGCAAAATCTGGAGGGGAATAAGACAAGCACAGCTTGAAAACCTCCATGTTAGGCCATGCTGCTTTATGGTGGTTTTTAATCTTGTGCAAGATGTGTGCCATGCAGGGAGCACTGGCATTTGGTGGGTGTTGGTGTGGCTGCAGAGGGATGACTGACAGAAGGGGGAGCAGATCTGCTGCTGCTTGGTTGTTAGAATTGCTGAATAGATGGAAATGTTTTTTGATGGGGGCAGTCCTTCTGGATAGTGCCTGCATTTTGCTTTCCACTGATCCAGAGCTGCCTCTGAGAGGGTGAGCCAGAGGCAAATCTCTGTCCTCATCCTTTGTGCTTATGGTGGCAGAGAAGGGGTTTGCTGCTGCTTCCTCAGGCTCTCCTGCTGAGCTAATCCCCTGTCCATGGCATCTTCTGGAGGAGCAGAAGGGATCGAAAACCAGCAGCCACTGGAGCAAACACCTGAGCAACACCTCTTCTTTCTAACCCAGGACAAGTGTCCTGCAGTAAATGAGCCAATTTCTATTCTGGTGCCTTCTCTTTTTTCCAGCAGGGCTGGTGACCCTGCCTGCTGCTGATGCCCAGGGTTAAAGCTGTGGGACAGGAATTAGATTCTGTTTTGCTGGGTTTGGGTTGGAATTTTCCCTGTGGTTGGGAAGTGTTTTTAGAGCCTGAGCCAAAAAAGGGTTTCGTTGTCTCAGAGCAGGGCTAGCACAGAGACCGTACTGGTACTGCCAAATTCTGGCAACTGCCTCACAGCAGCTCTGGTCCCTCTCGCCTTTGCTCCCTGCTTTTGTCAAACTGCAGCCTCCCACTTCAAAGACAGGCACACTCCTGGCACAAGACTTTGCTGTCCAGAGGGCACAAACAGCCTGTCCATGTTTTATTAAAGCTAAGAAATGTCAGAATTGAAGTTTGCTTTCATACCTCCAGCCCTCCCTTGCTTGCATGTTGTGATAGCTGCCAGTCCTGTGATTGCATGGGGCTGCTTCAGGAACAGACCCAGCACTGGGGCAGAGGGCACTGATTTGGACAGACATCCTTTCTCTTCTCTTGCAGAGTACACACAGAGCAAGGATGAAAAAAAGATCTTTGCTAGCCTTGTGCTTTACTGGGTGTTTGGAGCATATGGATCACTTGCAAAAGTGCCAAGTACTTGCTGTCACAAAGTGGGGAGCAGAGCTCTGAAAAAGTCTGGGCTAATGCACAGGGTGCAGCTGAGGTGTTTCAGAGGAGGATGGCCAGCAGAAACACTTATGATTTATATGTTTATATAGTTGAATATTTACAATATTAGCTTATGAATGTTTGTGAAGGCCTGGGATGAGTATCTCTGACTGATGCTTTGTATTCAGGACAAAGCTGGAAAGTGAGGGGTGGGAATACTCAGGTAGAAGTTCACCCACTGCCCAAGGGTCCAACAACTCCTCTCTGACCCAGCCATGCCCACTGATGCTGCAGTCATGGCCACTTTATTCCAGCTAAGCTGGGCTGCTGTTGAGGAAAGTGTTCTTCCCTCTCATCCTCCTTCTCCCAGTATCCGTGAGCTGTAGGAACTGAGCACAAAGAGAGGCTGATCTGCGTTTTACTCAGAATCAAAAGGTTTTTTACTTTCCAGTCTTCTGAGTGCTTGTGGTGGCACAAGAAAGTCCATAGGAACAAGTGATTGGAAAAGGAGATGGGATGTTGAGACCCAGCTGCCTCTGGGAGAGTAAATGAACAATCCTGCAAGCTGCATACCATCTACAGGTGATGGCTTTTCTGTTGTGCATGTGCTTGTCTCATCCTGCTTGCTTGTCTGGAGAGTCATGGCTGTAGTTAACCTTCCCTGAGACCCTACAGTTTCCATGAAGTTGCAGGAGATTTCATGTATTGACAATCAAATATGACTGGAAAGCACTCAGGATGAGTTAGCAGTTAATGGCTGTGTGAAAGGTAGACAATATTTGCATACGCTTGAAGTGTAAGCCTTGTTGAATGTCATCTTCTGCTGGATGCCTGAGGGAGCAGAGCTCAGCTCTGGCCTTCTCTGGGAGGTGAAGGATTAATGATGCCTCCTTCAAATTGCTGACCACTGTGTTTCTGTGCTGGCTCTTCACATCTGCTGCAGTGGCTTACAGTGCTCAGTGCCATGAACAGCCTCTAAATGGCAAACAGCTTGCACCCGAGATCCCCCTGACTCCAGAGCCTTTGATTCCAGTCTGGAGCTGCAATCTACTAGCAATTGTATTTTGTATGAGTTCCACCTTCTTGCCTTTGGAGATGGTGGTGTGTTGATTTTAATTCTATTCCCAATCTCCAGTGTGCTGACTTCTGTTCATGAGAAGACTTGTGTTTTCTGCAGTGACATCCCCAAAAGCTAAGAAGACAGTGGTGAGGAGCCTCGACGTGTTCTGAGCACTTTCTGACACCAGTCCTCCATTACTGTAGGCTCACACGTGCTCCAGGCTTCCTGCAAAGTTTAGGGCATGAAATAACTCCTGTAATTTGGACCCATGGGAAGAGGCTGAACTGGAGAGGACCCTGCACTAATGGTGGAGGAAGCAGGGGTGGCTGCTGTTAGTATGCTGAATTGCACAGCATTTTCATTCATTCCAGCTGTTTAATGGGATTACATGAGGAGTGGCTTCTGCCTGCAGACATTTAGTGCCTATGGAAATCTGCAGCTGTCTGAGTCGGTTATGTGCAAATCCCACTTCTCCCCTTTACGCACAGGAATTTCTGAATGACGGAAACCATGTGAATCAATTGCATGAGTAATTTTTCATGTGCTTCACCCAATATCAGACTTGAGGGATATTTTCTGTTAACTGTGTCTGTGGTCTCCAACAACTTCCCCTAAGAGGGAGGAGATGCTGCAAGGTGCCACTAGATGTAGGAGTAGGATAGCTTTGGTGAGTGTGGATGCCCTTACCTTCAGCAATGGGACACAGCCCCCAGTGCAAGGCAGTGTGGAGCTGCATGATCTCATATTCCACTTGGTCTGACTGCCCTTTCTGCCTGGTGAAGTGGCAAGGAGTAGACCTTGCCACCCTCCACCCTCAAGAAAGGGAGGGGAGCTCCAGCACATTGGTGCTGGTCAGCAGTGGATGCTCTGTCTAGTAGTGGAGCACTGAGGTTGAGGTCTGGGACATCCAGCTCTGTCCTGGATTCTGTAACCATAAAATAATCACTTCTTCAGGCTGACAGGCTGACAAATGTATCTTTGGATGGCTCTTTGAGGCACCTGTTTGGTGCCTGCTCCAGCAAGCTCTGTCTGAAGAGACAATGTGGATTTAACTGTGCAAGGCCAGCTCCAGCAGGCACAGGCTCTGCACTTCCCTGGGGTGCAAGTACAACGTGCCATTGTTGACAAAGAAAACAGTGGCATCCATTTGCTTTCCCATTTGAATTTTTAAATCCTTCTGTTAGCTTCCTGTCCATTTCCAAACAGAGATATTTATTATATGCTTCCCTGACTGGATCTGCCTCTTGGAGAGCAGTAACCCTGGGAGAAGGTCTTACTGACAATCCTTCCATCTGTACATCTACAGACCTTTAGTTTGGATGTGGTCTGGCTGTAATATGGCAGGTGACCTCTTGGCAGGCTGGAATAGAGAAGAAAGCCACTGTGTGTACTTTAGAAGTGAAATAGTAGCTTCTGATGTCACAGCAACACGTGGAAGCATGAAATGATAGCTTATATGCAGCCACAGAGCTTCATTTATGCTTTAACAATTTCAGCAGTTACAGCCTGGTGCCCAATGGAAATGTCTGGATAAGGACTGAGCAAAAATCATGGCTGTTCTATGAGTAAGTAACTTTTTCTGGAACAAGGAGCAAAATACCCTGATAGAGGTTAATGTGACACTGGAACAGATTGCCCAGAGAGGTGGCAGCTGCCCCATCCCTGAAAGCACCCAAGGTCAGGTTGGATGGGGCTCTGAGCAACCAGATCTAGTTCAGAGCGTCCCTGTCCATTGCAGGTGCTTAGAACTGGAGCTTTACAGGTTCTTTCCAACCCAAACCCTTCTATGATTCTGTGATTTCCACATGTTGAGGTGTTCATCACGGGTCTTTTCCAAAGCCTACCTGCCCTGGTCTGTAAAGTGTGTTGCTGCAGTGGCATGATCCCAGGAGAAGGCAGTGTTTGGACCAGTCAGCAGCATCTGACTGTGGAAGGGCTGGGGAAGCCCAGGCAGACCTGGGAAAAAAGGAGCTGTTGCTCAAGATGAAACTTTTCTCTGTGGAAGCCAGACAATCTTCTCATTTATTTGCGAGTGGCATTTGGTCACAGCTCTTTGGCAACATATGGAAACTGTTTAAATTAGCCATGTGAGCCATGCGTGAAACAGATGCATGTTCTTGAGCAGGCTCTTATCGTTGGTGTCTGAGCGAGTGAAGGGTGCAGCTGGCTCGCTTGGGAAGTGAGAACATGTCCTCACCCAGATGTACTTAAGTGCTTGAAGTGAAACAGAACTAGCATGTTAAAGAGTGTGTCAATAAAGACCAACTTCTTATGGGTACCTACTGCATAAATAATGTGAATGGAGGTAACAGCACTTAACCTTTCACTGCTTTTGTGGCTGCTCGTAGCTGGAGCAGGATCAGTTGTGTCAAAAGAAGACAAGGTGCATGACTTCCTTGCTAGCATCTTTCACTTGTATGCTGGTCTATGAACAACCAACTTTAAAACTCCAAGGTCTGATCAGAGCACAGTTCTACACCTTTCTGAGCAATCTTAGTAAACAGAGCGCAATGAGAGCATGCTGAAGAAAACAGAAAACTGGCTGCTTGTGGCTTTTGGGTGTGAATCTTGAGAGCAGTTTTTTATGGTGAGAAATGTACCAAAATGCACCCAAAGCTGGTGCTCCTGTAAGTGGAGCTCCAACAGCCTCTGAAGCCGTGTGGAGCTGTGTACAGTGGGAGGACAAACACAGCCCTAGATGCTCACTGTGGTGTGTATGGCTGTGACAATAAAAATACCCATGAATATTGAAAATTTTGACTTTATGTATGCCAACTGTGATGGGATGGACCAAGGTGGGAGTCACTGAGAAATCAGTGATTGGTGCTGTAGATGTTTGGGTGACTGAGTTTAGCTGATGTGGAACAGTAGCTCCAAAATGCAAGAACAGAGCATTTGTGGCAGGGGTACCCAGAAAAGGGGAAGAGGGCAATGAACATTTTGGGACATCAGAAAGAGCCACCTGAAGGAAAGCCAGGGCAGGATGCAGACCTCTCCTGTGAGGGCAGCACTGTGATTCTGTGTGCTGCACAGGCATGTCTGCACAGTGCAGTATTTATAGAGGGGCGTGCTGCTGCCAGGCTTGTGCTTGCCATTGCACAGCAGACTGGAAGAGTGCCTGCCAGAGCAGGCTGGCTCCATCTCTGCTGTGTGTCCACAGGTGCAAGTCCAGAGAGGCATTTGAACAGGCTGCTGGTGAGCCTTATCAGCCACAGGAGGGGATGCAGGAGATCCTGTTTACTCTGTATGAATGATGAGGCAATCACTTTTTTTTTTTTTTTTCCCAGGTTTCTTGTAGGGGTTTAAAACAGGGAATGACCAGAGGGGCATGTGGCATTTTAGGGGTTCTAGAACCAAGTGTTTCTCTGAACCAAGAGTATTTCAGCAGCCTGTGCTGTGGGCTGTGTTACACTGAGCTACCAGCACAGTACCCATCTGGGGCACCACTGTCTCCTGCAGGACTGTCCCCTCCTGGGGGACCATGTCTTTGAATCACGTGGCACTAGAGGGCAGGTTTCAGTGACCACGGTGAATTACTTGGTAAATGTGTGTTTCTGGGCACCTTGGTGGTACAGGGAGTTGGCCTGAGGTGCACAGTGTGGTGTGAGTGCCCCTTCTCAGACACTGGTGGGCTGAGCCCTTTCCTAGGCTTGTGGACCCCAGCAGCCACCTGATGAGCATGAAGAGCCCTTGTGTAGAGGGGATTCCCATGGCTGTAGCACCAAAGGTTTCAAATGTAAAGCCAAGGCATCTTCAAAATGAACAGGTGAACCAAACAGCTGTTTGTGAGGACAAGTACTGATAATTTGACTGATGGATGAACCTGGGTGGAACACCTCTTGTGATGTGTTTTGACCTCTTGTTTGTTTTTATTCATATGGTTCTTTGGACTGTTTCTGCCAGTGGTGGGAGTCTCTGGGAAGCATCCTTGTCCCAGGTGTTGCTCTAGAAATGTTCTGTGTATTACAGGGGGTGCAATGCTTCATTTTGCAAGGTCATTTTTAACCTCTAAATATTTTTGGTGAGGCCAGTCCAGGATGGTCACTGGACAGCAGGGAAGGGCTGTGTTCCCTGCCAGGGTGAATGTTTTCCACTCCTCCTGCTGAGAATGCCACTGTAATTTTTCACGTGTAGTGTCTCCTTCCAGGGAGTGTTTGGAAAGTTTGGTTTTTATAGAGGAGAGTGAAGAAAGGAGATAAAGTCTGCTGGTCTCATTTTGTCTTTGGTTGTTAGTTTAGGGGATCTTTTGTTTGTTTATTTTATCAGAGGGGAATTTTTTTCCCCCTCCTTATTAACACAACATAAATGCTATGTTTAAGACTTCATCACAGCTCAGCATGCACCTGGGACTGTGCTGATGCCAGCTTGGGACAGTTCTCTCCAAAATTGGAATTGCCTAGTGCTTTGCTGTGTTGTGCTCACCCATTTCCTCTGCTGTCACCTCTTGCTTTTTGCTGAAGCTGTGACTTTGCAGCTTGTGAGGGTTGCTGAGACCTGCACTCCCTGGAGAGAGTTTTGGTCCTTTCTGGTTTGCAGAGTAGGAATGTGGCATTTGCCTGGTTCCTGAGATCTCATGCAAGGATGACTTTTTCTTGTCTTTTTTTGCTGGGGTGTCTGGCTTAAGGCACGAACCCTGCTGTAATCTGGGGTGCCTTTGGATGCATCCCATGCCCCCACCACGCTGTCAGTGCTGCAGCCACTCTGGCTTCTAATCTCATTCTGATCTCTTCATTGTGGTGTTTTTGGCAACCCAAATTCCCCACCCAGGCCTGAGAATTTAACATCAGCACATTTGCATGACTGATCGGATTTGTCTCGCTTCTGTGACGACATTGTTTCTATGGAAAATTAATGGATTCTCACGTTGTATTTTTAATGGCTGAAACCACCTCCCTGCCCACCCTCCCGTCCCCGAGCTTTCAGAAGGAAAGTCTGTAAACAGCTCAAATTAGCTATCCTCCATAAATAGCTCCCATTTCTTTCCTGCCTGCTGTCCGTTTCTTTTTTCTCTTCCAACGGTGCTGCAACACTCCTCTCCTGGTGTTGGTGGATAAAGAACAATGAGTAAAATGAGCCCATGTTTGCTTTCCTTGTCTGGCCCTTGAATAGATGTGATCTATCATGAACTGCCTCCTTTCATCCAGGACCATGTGGTTTTAAACTGTCAGCCTGCCTTAAATTTGCTCTAATCAGGCCTGCTTTGCCACCTTCCTTTTTTAAGGATGCAGCTCAGTTCATGGCTCCTTTTCTGTTCATTTTTTGCCATAAGCCAATTTCTTCCATGGCTGGGCAGGCAACAGGGAATTTTCTGCCTGTTTGGGGTCACCCATTCCCCTGTTGCAGTGCTTGAGGTGAGAACAGTGAGGTTTTGACACCTGTGTGTGTCTGGCCATCTGAAGGAAAAACATCCCTCCCCAAATGATGCAATTTGAAATTAAATGTGCTCGGGGTGGAGACAGTGCTTAGCCACTGAACAATCTAAATGAAATCAGAAGAGTTTTAGTCTTAAATTTTTCTTCTGTCATCTCTAAGGTTATGTTTCTGATCTGAATTTTGAAGAATAAATCCAGGGCAAGTCCCATGGTGTGGGAATTATCTGAGGAAAAGGTCTGGCCTGGATGTCTCCTCCCAGCAGACTGGAGCTGGTGGCCATAAGGCTCAGAAAGTCTTGTGGGACAGCTGCTGTGGGACATGCAATATTTTAGGTCAAGGTCTCCTAACTCATGGTACCAAAACCAGTAGTGATGAAAAAGAGCCTGAATTCCTGAGACAAAAACAGCCAGTCTCCATGCTTGTCCTTGAGGTGTGCTGGGGGAAGAGGGTGCTCCCTAACTACTCTCATCCTTAAATAGTTGACTGGTGACAGTCAGGGCCTGGGGTCCCTACAAGGCAAAGGAGAAGGTCCCATGAAAAGAGTTGGTTCCAGCTGGGCTGCAGTTGGTTTTCCTTGTACTGGGGTGTGCCTGCTGCTGAAGGTCCTGATTCCAGCCCCACAAGCCCGAGGTGGGACCCTGTCTCTTGCTGAGAGTAGGTCAGGTTGTTAGGGACCTCAGCTGAGCTTTTTACCTGCCTTCTGGTTTTAGGTCCAGAGAGCTGCAGTCCCAAAGCAGCCTGGTACCTCAGCTAGGAGGTTGTGTTTGCCAGCAGAACAGGCTTTCCATTAGTGCTTTGGAAATTGAGAGGCTCTGCTGCAAGTGGCAGGCAGGAAACTGCAGGGACCTGATGTCTTAGTTACTTAGGACAAAAACATTGTCAGTTTTTTAGGCAAATATGATGAAGACATGGAAATGAGGTGGTTGCTTTGAATTTTTGTGGCGTGGGGGAAAAGGGGGCAAGAGAGAATATTCTCTGTGCTGGCAGAGGCTGTGCTGAAGCAATGGGCTGTGCAAAGTGTTACTTTTCTGGATGCTATTGTTGCTTGGGGCTTTGGATTATATTAGCATGGAAAAAATGCCTCCAAGGGAAGGGGCACAAATCACAGCTTGGCCAATAGGGAGGGAAAAAGGACTATAAAACAGAAAATCAATTTAATACTCAGTGGGTGTTTGCAGCGTGCTCACCCTTCCTTCAAATTGCCAAAGGAAAGATTAATTAAAGTTATATTGAGCAGCAAAAATGATGAAGGGGGTGAGATGGGGCTTGTGTAGTTCAGCTTTCTCCATAATTAATTGACAAAAGCATTCTTGGATTTCATTACCCAGAACCCTGCCATTTCCTGCTCTTAAAGGGCAGCTGAAGCAATGCTGGATTTCCAAGACAGCATTGCTGCCTTGCAGGTTGAGCTAACAGGGGTCACTTCATAGGCACCTGGAGAAAGGGCTTCTTCTGTCAAATAGTGCCACTGTGTTATTTATGGGTCTTGTCATTTAGGATCAGACCACAAAATCCTTTTATCTGTTTATGGTTTTTTTCCTGTTCCCGTTTCTATATGCACTGTGGGGTGCAGGTGTTGGCAGGGGGTGGAGACAGCTGGTTCCTGGGCCTCTTGTCTCTGTCTGCTGCCTTCATTTAACCAAAATAACTTTGAGCAGGGTGTGACAAAAGCTGTTGGAATGGACAGAGTCCAGGAAGGACACCTGTGTCCATCAGGTAGCAGGAGGGGGCCAGACTTGCCTGGTCAGGAAAACCAAGTCAGTTGCTGAGCTTGGTTTCACTTGAAAGGGAGTGAGGTCTCCAAGAGAATTTACCTGCTTATGGGGTGGCTTTGTGGATGTTTGTCTGTCTGTGTTGGGGCAGAGCTCAAACTGCATGTGTTTGTGAGTCCATGATAGCTTCTCCCTAAAGTCTGTTTCCTGCCCACACAAACGGGAGGCACTCTGCAGAGTGTGTCCAGCTTTCTGGGAGAAAAATTCAGAGATGCACAGCCATGTCACATCTCATGTCAGCAGGGCCATGGAACTTGCACCATCACCTGGAGCAGAGAACAGAGTGTTGTGAGGCTCCCACAGCTCAATTTACCTCCTGTGGAAGCATGAGGGGTTAAGTTGCTTGGGTTTTGCCCCCACATTGCAGCTCCCTTAAAGCTGTGAGGTGCTCTGAAGTGCTGGGCACAGGCGCCCATCCCGGGCAGCACTCTCTTTTGAAGGTGCAGGTGTTCCACCATTTCAGGGCCCGTAGAGGGAGCTGCTTTGCTGCTTGTGGCATGGATTTCCAGCTGCCTGGCATGGCATTGCAGCTCCGTGTGCTCACACATGCCCTCCTGCACTGCTCATTTTACAGGGAATGGATGCATAGATTACTGGATTGGTGTGACTGCCATGCTGAAGTGGAAAAGATGAAGACCTTGAGTGAGGAAGTAACCAGCAGCAGGAGAGCTGGGAATTTTAAAATGAAAATGCCTTTCTCCTAACCTGATTTCTGGCAAACTCTATTGCTTGGTTCTTGGTTAAAATAACATGGTGTTCAGTCCAGGGACAGCAAAGCTGGGCATTGTGTAGGCTCACATGCATGTTTGCAGTTTTGAACAAACTCAAGCCCAAAGAATTTCTTTGTTCCTGCATTGTCAGCTTCCAGGATAGGAAATCCACCGAATATGAATCAGGATTTCTGGCCTAATTGGGTCTTCTGCAGATCACTTGCCAAGAGAGGGTGTTTTGGGAGCACTACACATGATAATTTAGGCAGTTTAGCTTTCTGCAGAAATGTGAATAGGGATTTGGACTCTGATTCCCAGGAGATTTTGATGTTTTTGAAATGTTTGTTGCCGTTTAGAAGCAGACCATGTTCGTAGACATTCCTACACAAACTGAGAGCAATTTCTGAAACAAAATCTGCTCCCTGGACAGGGGAACTTCCCAGTCAAGATAGAATCACCAGGTCCCTGTTGCCAGGAAGCCCCACTGATGCCAGACACCAGCTCTGACTCCAAAGAGCCTTTCTGAGTGGAGCTGGTTACCACCAGAGCCTCCGTGGCAGCTCATTCCCCAGGCTGGCCAGTGGGAGACTTCTGCTCATTCTTACTGAGGAGAAACAAGTTGATCTGGATGAAAACACAATGGCTGAATGTGACAGTGTTAATGCTTTTTGTTAACTAGCTGCTTGTTTGCCATCTTCCTTTGTTTTGAGTGTTTGATGCTCATGATCAGATTGCTGCTCTGGGATTTTTTCTCTCTCCTCTTTCACTGATTTCTGCCTTATTTTGAGGCTTTGCTTTTCCCTCTGACACAGCTGTTACTTTGCCCTGAGGAATGTATTGAGTTTTTTCTCTAAGGTATAAATCTTAGCATACTTCAGAACATTGTTCTGCTGGTTCCTGTGCCAGCAGGAGGTTCAGCAACAGACCTGTCTTCCTGCGAGGAAAGAAATATGGAGGGGCCGGGAACATGCTTTGATCTGTTGATTTATTTTCTTATTGTTAGACTGCAGAGTGTTAGCCCAACGAGAGCGTGGCCAGCCCTGAAAATCAAATCTCCCACCACCAGGCCTGCCAGGTTGGGAAGCATTCTGCAAATGCCCCAGAATAACTTGGCATGTTTTTGAGGGTGCGTGAGGAGTTCCACTGCTGTTTGCCAGGGGTGGGATGTGTTACCATGTCTGCATCTGCCCCAAAGGAATGAATTGGGACCTTTCCATAAGGTGCATGATGAACAGCAGAGATGTGGGTGGGGATAGAGAGTGTGCCTCAGAAATGCACCTGTGATTGATGTCTGTGGATAGATAGAACGTAGGAGAATAGAGATAGTGGTGAAGGTAGTCTCACCCTGAAGGAGTTACAGCTGGTCTAATGATCAAGAATTAGGAACAGGCCTGCCCTTAATAGGCCACAGCCAGATCCAGTTAGGATGGCTATTGTAAAAGAGTAGGTTGGCTGGTCTGGGAGTGAGATGGGGTTTGTTGGTTGTGCTGAGAAGAAGGAGTCAGAGCTGTGAGGAGCTGCCCATGACAAATCACCAAGAAGGTACAAAACCTTTGCAATAAGATGGCAACAGATCTCATGGGTGGGTTCAGAGCACGTCCTCCTTGGCACTGTGAGGCACAAAGAGAGGGTGTGGCTCATCACTTGGGTGACACAGCTGAGTCTGCGCCAGGCAGGCTCTATCAGTCACCTGCCCGTGATGCTCACAGAATTGGAGATGGCAAGGTTAATTGTGCAGGCACTTCTTCCTTGTATATTTTGTACTGGCACAAGTCATGAGGTGCCTCTGCTTGGAAATCCAGCTGTTATCTACACACAGGGGCTGAGAATGCTCATGAAAACTGAGTTTGAGTTGTGAGTGTTGATGACACAGATCTGAGGCACCACTTGGGTTCACATTGCTCTTTGCTTAACCTGTCCATTCCTGCATTGCCCTGTGGGACACCTGCTCAAAAAGAGCAGCAAAACTGTGTTAGAACACTGCTAGAAGGGCTGAAAGGAAATCTGTCAGTGTTAGAAGGGCTGAAAGGAAATCTGTCAGTGTGAGCTGTGCCAGTTAGCTGCAAATGCAGAGAAGATCCTTGAGCTGTGACATACACAGCTTGGTGTGACCCCATAGCAAGAGGGCCCCTTTGACTCAAACTGGAAGACATAGTCTTCAGTCTAAGTTCAGATCCCATTCAGCACTTAAAACCTGCCATTTTTAAATAAAATCTTCAGATGGTGAGTCTGTATTGAGGCGGAGTGGGATGGAGGGTGCTTTCCTGGCAGGCAGGGTATGCATGTTTCCAAAGTCTCTTTCTGTCAGTCTCTGTCACAGCTGGTTCTGCCCAGTGCTGGAGGGAAAATTGCAGTGCTCTTCCACAGTGTGCAGTGGGGAACTGCTTTGCTGATCTTTGTCACCAGGATAAACCTGTGGTCTGTACTGGTGCTGGAACAGGGGCTTCCTGGCAAGAGTTTGTGACAGGCAAATGGATGAAAGGTTTGCTCCAACTTGGTGGCTGAAGATCAGTCCAAACACAGACACTGGGTGATGTTTTTCAGGAATGGAGTTATATTTTTCTTCTGGAAGCTCAAGTGGCTTGTGTTCTTGTAGAAAGCTTATAACTAACTGTGTTGGGAGTGAAGGATACCCATCCCCAGGAATTTGTCTTGAAGTGCTGTAGATAAGCCTGGTTTTAAGAAATTTCAAAAGTGCATTTTGGATTGAGATGTATTTTTAGGAGCAATATTATTTTGTTTACTGCCTGAATACCATAAGCGTCTTTTGGTGTTTTATACTTTTCCTTATGTGTCTTTGAAGGAGAGGAAAAAACCCAGAAAGTACAAGATTCTTATTAAAAAAAAACTGTATGAAACACACTTTTCATGGAAAATGAAAGTTTTAAACTGTTGTGATCACTTCTGAATTGAATTCTCATGAGAGACTATTTTTCTTCCCTGAAATAAGATTGTGCTACTTGGAACCAGGGAAATGAGAAAATGCAAGTGGGAAATAGGAGAAGGGTGGTGTTAGGGGGGGAAAAAGCAAGCTGGAGGTGAGTCAAGGGAAGAGTGGTGAACTTTTTGGAAAGAAGTTTTTGTCACATTGCTGGGGACTCCCCCAAATGTTAGTGTGGTGAGTGAGGACTGTGAAGACATAGATCGTTTTGGGCTCTGGCTGTGGGGAAGGCACCTGGAAAAGCAGCTGAGCCTGTCCTGTGCCCAGAACATTAGTGGGGGGGGAAAGCAAGCTGGAGGTCAGTTGCAGGAAAGAGTGGTGAACTTTTTGGAAAGAAGACAGATTGTGCTGTCCCATTGCTGGGGACTCCCCAAAATATTACTGTGGTGAGTGAGGACTGTGAAGACATGGATGGTTTTGGGCTCTGGCTGTGGGGAAGGCACCTGGAAAAGCAGCTGAGCCTGTCCTGTGCCCAGAAGGAAGTGTTCTCCTTCCCAGGGCCACCTGCCAGTCTTTCCTGGTGTCATGGCACCTCTGTGCTCAGCACACAGTTCAGATGTGGTCAGCATGGGGACTGTGTTCCTGTGGCAGAAATGTGCTGAGAGTGCAGACAGCTTGCCAGGCTGCTTTTTTCATTTTGGTGCTGAATTTGTTTGTTTAACACAGTCCTCCTCCCCCTTTGCCCAGGACAGAAATGCTGTCTGGTTGCATGTGCTGGGGGCTGGTGAGGTTCAGCATTCAGGTGGCTGGTGCAGGTACCAGTCCAGTAGAGGAGCAAAGTCTCTCATATTGGCTCCCTCAGGCTCTGTAAGAGCTGCTCTGTTCTTACTATCCACAGTGATTAATGCATTTTCTCAAAGAAAAGCTGGCATGCTGTTGCACTGTGTGTTAAGGGTTTGCACCTGGGTGTACACTACAGAGCTCTGCCAAGAGAAACTCTGCTTTCCAAGCTTGTTAGCCTGCTGTTTGGAGATTTATATTTTTTTGTTTGTTTCTTTTTCTTTTTTTTTTTTTAATTGGAAACCCTCCCACATTAAATTAAAATGGAGAGCTTAGTAAAAGAAACCAGAAGGGATGGTTTCAGATGCTTCATTTGCCAGCAGCCTCTGAACTTGTGACCCTTGAAAATAAAGCACTTGGGCTTTCCTGTGGGACAGCTCCCTCTGGGTGGAGGCAGGCTTTCAGGCTTGCATGTCTTTGGGAAGGGGCCTTTGATGGCACAGGTGAAGCTGCAGTGTAGCATTCTCAGCTGGGACTTCCAGCAAGGAAAACTGTTCAGCTGGCTGGGGACTGGGATAAATCATGGTTCCCCTGGAGCACACTGGGACTGCAGAGAGCTGGAAATAAATGCTAGGGAAATTCTGCTCTTGTAGTGGGCTGTCTTTCAGGATGATGTATTACTTTGTACAGAAAGAGATCCCTTTGCTAGAACTGGGAGTAAACTGCTGCCTTCCATTGGGAAGGAAAACATAACAATTCCATGGGTGCAAATCCACGCTGAAAGCTGTGTTTTGGGCTGGGCTACCTTAGCCTGAGAGACAGACTGTGTGGTTACCTGTGGAAAAGAGGCACTGGCAGCCCAGGCTGGTGGCAGTGGGTTGGGACAGGGTAGGGAATGCTGGTGGCAGGTGGCCAGTGCACTAATGGCTTCCCAAGCGTGGCTGGGGAGGTGACTAGATGGCAGTGGGATGCCATCTGCATCTCTGCCTCTTGGCTGCCACATGGTTCTGGGCAAGTAATGTCTCCTGTGGATGGATAAAATGTCTTCTCAAACTGGAGTCACAGGAACCTATGTCACTGCTTTCTTCCTTTTCCACCTTCATCCCAATCAGCTTGGGATGTTTGGCTGTACTGGTAGACTTGTTACCTGGGGGGGATCTGCCAGTGTTTTGTGGTGTTCTCTGATCTGAGTGATGGCTTGGATTGCCCAGAAGTTGGGGAGAGCCTGAGTTTTGTGTTTGTGTAGCAAATGGAGGGTCTACCCTAGTTATTGATGATGTTAGTGTGTTATGGATTTGCAATTGCTATGTCCTCTTCTGGATCTGGGTTTTGGTAGCAATTTTAGGGAGACCCAGTCAAAAAGCTGGAACCAGCCTCTCTTGAGGCTGCCACAGCCAGGTAAACAGGGGACAGCTTTGTCCCAGGGAAAGGGACAAGCAGTAGAGTCCCCCTCTGCTCACGCCAGGGCTCTGCTGCTTGTAGCAGGCAGTAGCAAGCAAAGATTTTTCCATGCCCACGTCCCAGACCAGTGACATTGGCAAATACTATTGCACTGGCTGAGGTGCTGAGATGCAGAATAGAGGAATGAAGTCCTGCATCAGAACCATGTTGTGTCAGAGAAAATCTGAGTTAGCCTTTCTTAATTCAATTGCCACAAATCTGATTGCAAGTTTCTGATAGTCAGGCAAAGGTCCAGTTCCATTTGGTCTTTGCAGTAAAAGTGAGATGCTTGGTAAAGCACATTGGTTTCTCAGGCCTGACATGCTTTGATCAGTTATGTTCCTAGTATAGCAATGGGATGTTTTTTCCTCTCAAGTAATGTAAATGTAGACTTAGCAAGAGAAGTAAAAAGAAATTTCACCAAATCTGGTCATTGTTGCAGACAGTGCCTTAGCGTTGTTCCTTGTCTGTCTGACTGTTCAACTATATCAATTGATTAATTTGCTCTATTTTTTCTAATTTTTCATCAGCCTATATAGGCTTCTTGTACAAGTTTTAAGAGATCTGTTTGTGATATGTTTATCTCTGAAAGATCTGCTAGGCTTGTTCAACAGCCTCATTGCCTGTGTTTATTTTGTTCAAATTCTCAAAATGGTACCTGTTGGTACTGTGCAGCATCAACTCAGCCAGGATACTCCAGGGGTATAATTTTTTCCACTCAAATGATTTCTAGTCTGTTTCTCTGAGCTGTGAATGTCAAGTGATCTGTTTGTTTACCTTATTTTGCTGCCTTCTGACTGAAATTCAAAGATTTTTACAAAAGTGAAAACTCTGAAGACTTAAATCTAGGGAACTAATCCACAAGGGGACAAATAACTGGTGTTTCTCTAGCTAAGTGGAAATGGTAGGCTGGCTCTAGGTTGGAATGGGACCAGTGCAGTGTGTCTGGGTGTGTGAGGTCCTGAAGCCTGTAGCTTTTAGATACACACTGCTGGAGTGCTTCACTGCTGTTCTCCAGTCTTACACACATTGTTCACCTGGGGATGGTGAGATCTGAGCTGTGACTTGCCTAGCTCCTTCACAGGAACTGGGACAGTGCTGGTGGTTGTTTCATGCAGGCTTTAATCAGGAGTGACCACCACCTCGTTGAGAGTCTCACCTATGTGAGTGAGTGGCACAAGGAATCCCAGGTAATCATCTCATTTTGGTGGATCTGTGCTGGGACTTAATGTAAGTGCTGTCACTTGGCCTCCACTGATGTCCACTGTTGGTACTTCTGGAACTGCAGGAACTTTGACCTTTTTCTGGTCCATAGAGTCATTGCCTTTTATGTGTGATGCAAGCCAACTGGGAACTGCACCTTCCAACACAAAAACTAAACTACTTGCACTTTGTTTCTCTCCAGCTGCCTTTTGGGGAGATATCGCTTTAGATGAAGATGATCTGAAGTTGTTTCAAATAGACAGAAGTGTTGACCTAACAAAGCACTCAGATGGCAACGCAAGACACACCTCAGGTAAGGGCAGCCCCGGGCTGGGGATGCCTCCCTTCACCTGGTTTTGTCCTTGGGGAAGGAGGGCTCCCATTTCCCTCGTGATGCTCTTCCCACAGCCAGGGTGGTGTGTGCAGAGCTTGCCATGGCACTGAGGGTGGGATCCAGCTCTGAACTTTGTTAAATAAAAATCAAGTCACAATTTGATGTAGCTAAATCCTATCTTGTCTGAGGGATATTTTCAGATTTATAGCACTGGTCTCTTTCTATGAGGAAATACCTTTTTGCTAATTTGGAAGGAGATGTGTTTGAAGTTGGGCCACTCAGTTTGTCAGGAGTTCTGACTCTTACTGTGCTCCTTTTTCTTTTGCTGTATGATCTTAATAGAATAACACACTTTTTCAGCTGTCTACCTAGTAAAACCCATTGCAGTTGTGCATCCAGACTGCCCTAGAAGTGATACTCTAATCAAAATAGGTTGACAATTGTGTTTATTTTCGGTAAAGTGTGTGCTCAGTTTGTCCCCCTGTGCAATGCTAATGTATGCTCAGTCTCATGCCAGAGCAAAGGTGTTTCTTGACTTGGGACCTCTGACTGGACTCCAGCTCTAACAGTCTCTGAAACTGCATCTGATTCAGAGGGCTCCCCAGTGTTCTTCCCTCTAGTTCACTTTGTGCTGCAAGAGAGAAATTGCTGGAAGTCTGAGCTCTGAGAGGTACCAGAGGGACTGGAGACAAAGAAGGTCAGAAGAAATTTCTGTTTTTCTTTGCTGTTCTGCCTCTAGGTTAGCAAGTAGAGTGAGAGGGTGTGTAGAGGCAAAAATCACTGAAATTTTGTGTTCACCTGACCCCTGTGCTACTCAGCTCATCTATCATTTGAAAGCACTGGTGGCTGGTTCTCTTTCCTTGTAACTGCCTAGCTTAGGCTTCAGAGCACCATGTAGGTCTGGTTCTGGGGATGAGTGGTCCAGCTTCCTATTGGAATGAGTGTGAAAGATGACACATCCAACACAAGCATATTTAATTGTCAATGTAACTGCAATTCTAGATAGAGAAGGGCTGTCCAGTTCTTCAGATGATGGGTAGCTCCCTGGAAATGCCATTGTCCTGCATTGCCATGTCACTTAGCCCATCATGCTTTTGGCTGCCACACATTCTCAGGTGGTAGGTTATTAGGAGCAGAAGATCTATCAGCAAATGAGGGCTAAATGGAACAGGCAGCATTAATCTCTTTCGCATCCCTTTGCTGATTCCTGAAGTTAGATGAAGACATTACTGGGAAAACAAAGTCAGATATGTTTGAATGCATCTGTTCTCTCTAGTAACTTTTTTAGCTGTCATGTCTAGCACATTTCTTTCACTTGGCACTGGTGCCAGACCTGTGCCATCTGGAAAACGAACTGAGTTTTATAACTCACATCTGTATCATTTAATGCTGGCACGAGTCTCTTGCAGCCATGGCTCGTGTGGTGTGTTTGGACCAGTCTCTTCTTTGCACTTTTTACTGAGGCATCATACAGTGCTTTGCCTTGGGTGAACAGAGATGTCACTTCACTCACTTGCCCTTGTCCTCGTCTCTAGCAGGTTTCATTTGTACCCCTGGGAGTGCAGCTGACAAATGGTCGGCCCCTGTGACTGATGCTTTCTGCAGAGCACACACAGAGGGATCTCTGTGCTCACCTGCCCTATGAGGGACTCTTTGCACAGGCAGGAAGGGTTGATTTTTCTCTTGTGAGGTTTGTTTGACACTCATGTGAATTGTAAGAGGGTGGCCTACTTCAGCATGGTGGGGGATTGCACTCCATTCTTCCCCAGGAGAAAATCCTACTCCCTGCTTTATTTCCAGTGGGAAGAATGCAACCTCTGTACAGAAGCAGCCTAAGACCCTTTATGAATGGAACCCCTTGAATGATAACATTTCAGAGTTGCCTAAAGCTGTTAATCGGATTAGCAGTATAGTGGAGGAAGTGCTTAGTAGGTATATACAGACACCCGGGCTCGTCGTTCCTGGGGGCTGCACTCTGACCATGTTGTGAGGCCAGGCATTCTTCTTGCCCAGTGTTGTTCCCTTGTTCCCAGAAAATGCTGTTCATCTGGGAGGAGAAGGGAAAATTGTGCCATTTGACACTGCTGGGCTGTTTATAGGTGTGCACCCTCATAGCTGCTGTGGGGCATCTGCAGCTGTCAGGCTCTGCAGGAGGATTGAGGTTCCCAGGTACTTAGGAGTGATTGGACACGTGGTCCTCTGGATCCAGAATTGTACTGCTTGAGGGAAAGCTTTGCCTTGGCTGGTAAAGACAGGGACTGTCAGATGTTTCAGCTTTTCCCCTTTTTCACCCTCACCCAGTCATTGTCTAGAAAATAGCTAGGTACTTCTCCGGGTCCTTGAGAGAGAAGGGCAGGGAATCAGAGAACTCTTTGGATTTTGCCATGGATCTCTGTCCTGAGCTTAATTTCACAGCATGAGTGTGCTTCAGGCATGTTTTCTCCATTCATTTCCTGCTTGCAGAAATGCCATGGTAATTTTTCAGAAATGAAATATTTGTGATCCTGCTTGAGAGGGGAATGCCTTGAAGTTCAGTGTTTCCAAGCACTTTCTCAGCAAATATTGCAGTTAGTGTTTTATTCCTAGTATCTGAAAGCAATGGACTAAATAGCATTGTCTCCTTGGTAAAGTCACAGAGCAGAATCATGGTTCCCTCCTTCTGAGGAATGCTGGCTCAGCGCTCTCTGGCAATCCCCTCAAAAACTGCTCATGTGGATTTTAGGGGTGGCTGTCTCCTTGGTACCCTTCTTCAGTGCTCCAGCAATGATGTTCATCTTGGGCTTAGTATGGATTTCTCTGTCCACTATACCCACATTCTTTTGTGTTAGTGGTGACATTGGGAATTGACATTACACAGGGAATTACATCACTTGTGTTGTGTACTTAAAGCCTTCTGCAGTGCAATGTATGACTTGATAGTCCTTATTCATGTGAGCAGTCTCATTTGCTCCAAAGGAGCTGCCTTCCTAAAAATTTATCAGGAAGAGTACAGGTAAAGCATCTGAAAACTGCAGTAGGTTTTCTACTGCAAGTCTGCATGTTGGTCTGCACTGACTTGTTAAAGCTCTGAGCTGTGTGAGTTAATAGAGGCTGTTTGCATGCAGGGCTGATTAACTGTGAGTGAATGCCATGAGATGTGCTCTACCAAGAGCTGCCAACTAGTTAATGTCTTGTCAAGACCTTTTCATGATTTCCCTGAAGGTTTTTTTTCCAAAGTGCTGTCCTCCAATTTTAGATTGTGATCATTGCATGGCTTCTGGGCTCCTTTCTACAGGTGTCTCATCTCAGCTCTGTTTTATCTGAAACCTATTTTTATTCTAATCAGTGATCTGGCAAAAGAGCTGTGTAAAATTGAACATTTGACCTTTCTTTAAGATTTTTCTAATTTTCTAAACCAGGATTTGGTTTTTTCCCCTCATTGGCTGTTCTCCTTTGAACCTAAGTCCTAAACTCTGACACTTGCTTGTGATCTTTTTGTTTCTTGCTTTATAAGAAATTTTGCAGATCAAACTATGTCCTCCGTGTCACCTGCTCATCCTGCTATCATCATCTGCAATACCATATAAAATCTGCCAAACAAGGAATTTCTCCTCTTCCTTAAAAAATCTTCTGCTGCTAGAAGAAGGGACAAACAATGAGGCATATTGTTAAAATGCAGGTCTTAGCTGCCTCCCTATCTCTGTTTCTGTGGGATCAAGTTTAGATGTCTTGTTTACTATGAAAATCAGGTGTTCTCATGCAGTAGTGTTGAAATGAATACCCGTAGGATTTGGACCTGTAGAGAGACAGTAATGGTTCAGAACATAATAAAATGGATCTGTTACCTGGAGATCTGCCAGTGAGTGCTATCTCAGCAAGCTAATGCATCACCAGCTCCTAATCACTTCAATGAAAGATTTTTGAAAAAGTTTGCAGTTCTGAAAAGTTTCTTGTATTTTTTTAAACTCTAGTGAAAATATTTCCTTTTACAATATAATTTAGTTTAGAAGAAATTTGACTGAAAGCTTTGAGAATTCATCTGCTGCAATGGGAAAAAAAGAGAATCCAGAAATTGCCCAGTGTCATCTGTCTTTTGGACCCAAATGAGTCCACTGGTGTAAGGTGATTATCTGCTGAAGAGTTAGCCACAGGGGAAGAAAACCTTCTTTCTTGCCCTGCCTCTTAGAGGTATATAATACTAAATACTGTTTAATACTAACTGGCTTGATTTAAGTTTTTATGGGCATTTTAGGGATTATGAGGACTTTTCTGATACGTTACCCCTTTACCTGATTTTTGTATCATAGAGACAGTTGCTAGTCCTGAAAGGCACCTCTGTGGGTAAGAAGGGCAGGTTTGTCCTTTCAGGGTTTGGCAGCAGCAGATCAGAAGCCAAGGGTGTCTGGCTGCCCTCGCTGATGCCAGGCTGTGCTGGGCTGGCTGCTGAGAAGCTGGCTCCATATCCCACTGTCGCCAAGAATGCTTTTCAAGAACAGTCAAAACAAGTTTTCTTTACCTCTCATCCTAGGAGGTTTTGAGGCTCATTGCTTGAAGGCCTTGATGAGCCTTTCACACTGCCACAAATGACTGGCATAAGAAATTCAAAGAGCCTCTTTTCTAGCTAAAGTAATGCTTCAGATAACAGTGCAGCTGGGAGAGTGATATATTTGAACCCAGGTTCTCTACTGAAATCAGGGGAGACTGAGGCTGCTGCCAGTGACTGGAGGCTCTGACAGCAAATTCATGCAAGTAATTCTCTGACAAATGAGGCAGACAGGAGTTCTGCATTAGACCTTGTCTTAAGAGCAGGGACCTGGTTCATTGGCAGCAGCTCTGCTGTTCTTGAGTGTGCTGTGAAAATACAGCCAGCTGCTCTGCTGCCTCACCACATCTGCACATGGGGCTTTGCTTATTCTTGCTTTAAGATGCTCACGGTCACTGTCTCTCTTTGCATTATCCAGGAAAGGCATTGATTCCTGTGTAAACTGGATTTATTGCTGGACAGATTGCTGGAGTGCAGCTCTCCTGCTGAGAGTTGTGCCACTTCAGGGTGGAGAGCAAGACTTCTCCAGTGGAATGCTTGAGGTGCTGGTGGCAGTCAAGCAGGGTTTCTGCTGTTTCACTTTGTGAGAGCTTCCTCGGTGTAGGGGCTGTGGCCAGTAGTAGTGCTGCACATCACATCAGAGTCCTCATGAATGCTGCTCACGTGTTTCTAGTGAAATTTAACTTAGTGCAAAATATACTTCTAGAAGACTGCAAAATCCAGGGATTTAGACCATGACTAACTGAGATTCCAGGGGAGATCTGATTTATGGATTTGAAAGCAAGACTGTTAAATTCAGCTGATTTGACACATGCTTGCCATCTCAGCTGGTTTTCCCATTGTAACTCATATTTGGTGCTCTACTGTAATGTCACTCAGTTCAGGGTAGAAGGAGTGGACTTCAGCATTGCTGGATTTCACAGAACCACAGAATCATAGCTTTTAGGGCTGCTTGGAGCCCAGCTTTTAATTCATTTAGGCTTATAGCAAGTCTATGGGTTATGCTAACTTAACCTGAGCTGTATTGGTCATAATTGGCCAGGAGCACTGCAAGTAACTACGTACGTGCTGTAACATAACCCACATCTGTGAACTCTCTGCAGGGGTCTGCTCTTTCCCTGGGAAATCTTTAGTGAAGGTTGCTTCCTCCTGTGTGAGTAGAGGAGCATCTTTGTTCCAACAGACCTGTCTGAGGGCTCTGTCCAGCTGTCTGCATACCTCCTTTCAGTTTTCCACAACACGTGACATGCACTCTGGGGATGTCTCTTTGCAAGCCAGGCACATTTTTAACAGGAAGAGGAGCCTCAGGAGCGGAAAGGTAGGTGCCTAGAGCTGGCCTGATGCTGAGGTTTGGTTAGCTGTGCCAGATGATTTTCCTATGACTAGTCCAAATGTTTACCTCTGTGAGTCGATTCAGTCAGGGGTTTTACCAGAGCAGACAACCATGAAATGCATTTCCCACAGTTCTGTGGTTGGCTAAGGCAAAGCAGGAGCTCCCCTTTGGAAGAGCTGAGTAAGTCCTCTAGGGCCGGGAGTGTTCTTGTTTGCTCTGCTTTTCTGAGTTATCTCCCATCCCAAATCTACCCTTCTGTGCAACAAGCCAGTGATCTTCTCTTTGAAGAAATGGAGATACTGTGCTTTTTGCTCCCAACCCAGAGTCTTACAGTTCTATTGCAACCTTCTCAGACTTGCCTGATTTTCTCCAGCATAAAGATAACTGTCTAGAAATCCCATACCCTTAGCTGGTGGACCTTCTAATTCCCTTTGTAGTTAAGACTCTTCCACTAGAAAATGCCTATCTTTAGGTTTGATATTTTCACACCAAATGCTTTTCTTTATGGGTTTCTGAGTACCAGCTTGAAGTCTTTTCTGGAAATTGAGAGGGATGTTTCTCATCTTAGGGTTGCACTTTTTCTAGTCGCAGGACTAGAATCTGCCAGTCTGGTGCATGATGGTAGGAGAGGAGAGAAAGTCATCAAGTCAAGATGCCAAAGCATGGAGTGTGTGTATGTGCAAAGGGGACAGACCTCCCTTGTCAGGCTGGAGAAGAAGCCCTGAGTCAGGACAGCATGGCTGTCAGGAGCAGATTGTTGGCCACCTCTGCCTGTTCTCAGGGACTGTCCAGTGCCTTCCTGTGCAGTGAGTGCTGCTCGAGATCTGCCTGAGTAGCAAGCCACAAGAGGTTCTAGAGTCTTTACTCCACCTGTCCCACCAATAGATAATACAGGCTCTGATATTCTTTCTACTAGGGTCTTTTCAGTATGGCACGTTGCTTTGAAACCAGGTGGGGCTTGCAGTATTCCTTTACACACTTGGCTGTGGTGTTCCAGACTTGTGACAAACAGAGAAATGAAGTCTACCTCCTTTTCCCCTCTTTGCTTGTGATAAAGGTTCTGCAGGGCAGGGTAAAGACAGTCCCAAGCAATAGGTGCTGAGTACACCTGGATGGGCAGAGCACAACCTCAATGACACAGCCCTGTTCCTTGCTTCACATTTCCTGTGGACTAAGATGTTCTTTTTCCTCTTGTGTGAATTCCCAGTGGCAGCTGGTCACATGCTCCATAAAGTTTGTTTTGTGAATGCAGTGTTCCCTGAAATCAAGTTTTCTGGATGGTGGCCTTCCACCTGTCAAAATAAGTGGTTTGATTTCTGCTGTGCAGTCAATGTTCAGCCCTACACAGTTTTATTTTAGTGGTTTTATGAGCACTGCAATATTGCTCAAATGAGTCCATCCAAGCAATAAAGCTTTCTCTGTTGTAACAGAAATCCCCAGCTATTTCAAACACTGCCACTTGCTCATTCTTAGTGGAAACTTTAGTTGTGCTTCTCTTGTGAGTCACAATTCATGTGCTTCTTTCAGAAATCATCCAGGAAGGCAAGTAACTCAGTATCACTCTTGTCAAATGCTGCACTTCAGAAATTAAATAGCATGGATTTTGTTAATGAGCAATTAACATTATTTAAGCACCTGAAAGCATCTGCAGAAACTATCTGTTGATGCCACGGTTCCAAACAGCCTGTTTCTGTAGTTTCTTCCTATTCAGCATGGTGCCACCATCAGCCTTGGGCAGAGCTGCAGCCTTGGGCAGAGCTGCAGCCTTGGGCAGAGCTGCTGCAGTGCTCCTGCACAGATGATGCCAAATCCCTGCTGTTCTGTGCTTAACTATGCCAGGTTTTGTCTCCCAGTCCCACTAATTTCCTCATCCTCAAAGATCTCTTGGGCACATCTAAAGCACCTGGAAGTTGGTACTGGTTGGCACAATTAACCCTTTCAGGAGCTGGGATAATCACAATGTAGGAACATTTAGAACATCTGATTTCTGTTTGCAACTGTCGTGCTCTTGATTGCTCTTAATTAAATTTTCTTTTGCTCTCGTCTACAGCTGGTGTATCACATTTGGAGGCTGTTGCTTTTACTGATGCCAGAAGAGTCTGAATGGTCTTTTGTGTTTAAGTAGACGTTATTAAATAGTTTTATATTAATTAACTGTGATGAAGGGAACACATGGGCAAATGTACTTGAGGAGATCAGTTTATCCATATGGAAATTACATTGAAAGTTAAATCCATTACCCTAATGGTAAAACTTGACAGTGCTTAGCCAATAACTGTGGCATTGACTAAATCATGCATTTGTGCTTCAGAGCTGGGAAAATGCCTAATTTCCTTGACTATTTGCTCAAATGAAAAACTGTATTTGCCTCACTTGCATAAGCTGCCTCATCATTTCTGAGAGTGTTTTAGGCAAATGAGTTTGGAGGCAGAAACAGTCCATGAAAGAGTAGGGTGTAATAAGCTCTGAGAGCAGTCATTACAGGATGGTCACTCTGACAGACTGGCTGGTTGTCTTGACCCTCAGGCTCTTTACTTTCAAGCAGGAATCTGTGTCCACAAAATAAAAGTTGCTTACACTGGTCAGAAAAATGTCTGGAAGGTCCAGGGAACAATGAATTGCCAAAATGGCTTGTTGGACAATAGCAAACTACAAATAAATCAGAAGTTGTAAACTGCTCGTGGTTGATTCTGAGCAGAAAGGGGTTACATTTGTGGAATAAATGTGTTCACTTTGAGCCACTTGTTCAGGCTTAATTTGGAGACAAGGCTGATGCTTGTAGCTGCAGTGGACAAAACCCCTTTGCTGCAGCTCCCCTTTTCAAATGGTGAGGACAAAGTATTTATTCAGCTGTCAAGTGGGGAAAGAAAGCAAATTAGTTTTAGGCTGGAACACTGGACTGTGTTTGCTGTTGTGTTTCCGAGGCCAGATGGTGACTTGGACAGCCCCAGGGAATGGGTAACAAGTTTCTCCAGGGCAAAGATCAGAAGCAAAAGGAAATATTCAGATTATGTTGCAGTTCCACTTCCTAGAGAGGAAAGGGGAGTGTGAGATGCATCAGGCTGTGTTAGGGAGGGATTAGCCACTCCTTTTCTTCATTTGTTGCTGAATCCTGGAGTGAGTTTGTGCTAGAGTGAGTTTGAGAGCTGGCTCCCCCTATTTGGGGCTCCTCTCCCTGGGAAGGACAGGGCAGCACCCACTGGGGCAGCTTGCTCAGTGGGGAAAGGGCTCTGCCCTTAGTGCCCAGCTCCCCAGGCTCCTCTAATGACAGCAAATGATTTGGGCACCTGGTTCACCAGGGAGCCAGGGAAGACCTGGGGGAAGGACATGGTCTAAGGTTGCCTAAGAGTGCCTACATTTGGCCTGGGCTCCCAAAGTGTTTTAAGTCCCACTTGTCTGGCTGCAGTGCTGGCTCCTGCCTCAGTTTCCCTGGTTGGGCAGTTGGTTTCAGGTGCTCCAGTTGGTTTCAGGTGCTCTTTAAATGAGCTGGGGTGGAGTTGGTAGGTAACCAAGCAGATGAAGTGTCCCAGCTATATCTGCTTAGGCTGCTCAGCTGCCTGTTAAACATGGTTCAGGCTCCCAGGGCATAAGAAGGTACCAAAAACTCTCCAAGAAGCTCCAGGACTGTGAGTGTCTGAATGTCTAGGCAGGAAGAAAGGCCTCTCTAGTGGCACAAAACATTCTTCATGGAAGGAGTTTTAATTCCATTCAAACATAGCTTAGCTTCCCATGTAAGTGTTTTCATTTAGAGTTAATTTTTATCCAGTATAAACAAGGTGGGGGGAAAGCAAGAGGATTGGGAGGGCTGAAGGGGAGAGTGGCCTGGCTGGGATGCTGAGAGCAGCAGGCTCTCCCTGGAAGCCCCAGCTGGAGCAGGGCAGGGAGCTGCTGGAGGGCAGCACGGGGAATAGTGCATGGCCCTGTCCAGAGCAGCCTGGGCTGCCCTGAGGCTGAAGAAATTAGACTCTGCAGGTCAGAAGGAAAGGAATGTCAGCCAAGGGGGGCTGTGAGGTTGGTACTGTCTACCAGGACAGCAATGGGTGAACCCAAGCCAGCTCTTACAGTTGCCTTGTTGCCTGCAAGTTCACTTTTCTTCTTCACTTTCCTTTCTCTTTCCTTCCAAAAGAGAGACAGGGAGGGAAGGTGATTTTTGTGAATTGAGAGGAATCTCATAGTGAAGCAGACACCTGTTAGGAGTAGATCTTGATCCATCATAGTGACAAGAAATCAAGTGCCAGGGGATGGGAACAGTTGGTACTATGCATTGCTCAGTTTATATGCTGGGAGGGGGGAAGTCTTACACCATGTGTGAGGACCTGGCTAAACAACAGAGGTACTCACATGGCCAGAATACTCATGTACCCTCTTTAGTATTTAATTTTCACTTGCCTCAGTAAAAGCACTGTATTTGCAGTGGTCTGTCTCACTGGAAGAAACCAGTGAGATGACACAGGTTGTAGGTAACTTTTTTCTTTCTTTTATCTCTCATTTATCTATCTTTTTACCCTAGGGAACAGAAGTGATTGTTACAGCCCATGAGAAAAGACCCCTTTCAGTCTTCTCAGTCCTCCCTTTTATCCAGAGAATGTTGATCACCTTAAGCATTAACTCTCAGTGGAGAGGTTGGGTCAGATTGTCCCCTTTCTTGCAATGCCTTCTTTAGAAACAAGATGCATCACAGTATAAAAGCAATGTTGCCACTTCCAGAAGAGCAGGCAGTATCCAGGGAAAATACAGAGTGTTTGGGAATGGTGCTGCCTGCACTTCTGCTCTGCCTGCCATACCACTGCAAATACAGCTGGCCAGCAGGAGATTTTGGTCCATTAAGTGCTTTGCAGCTGATGTCTGTGGCAGCCCTGGGTTTGCTTAGCTCTACTCACCTTCCTCCTCTCATGAGCTTCCCTGTGAGGCCAGTGTCCCCCTTCCCTGCACAAGCATTCACAGCTGATGTGGAGATGACACATCTGCCTGTCAAACCTCTGGACCTTGGGACTCTCCTGAGTTATTGCAGCAAGTCAGCTTACTCTGAATAGGAAAAACAGATTCCTGCAGGGAATTTGGGGCTCAGAATTCTTCCTTTCTTTAATTTATTTTTCTTTAAGTAAATTGAGGGAGCTTCAGCTATTCCACTGACAGGAAATGCTGAAGGATATATCTCAAATCATTTGCTCAGATCTCCAGGGTATGGGGGTTTATGAAAGGTTTTTGCTATAGACTCTCCACCAGCTCTGGGAAACATCTGTTCTGCATTCTGAATGCATTTTCCCAGCAGAAATTGTTTTAATAAAATCATCACTTTTTCTGTGCTTAGAAAACACAGTGAAATAGTTTTTTCCTATTCTAAACAGTTCTTGACCACTGGTTAATGAAATTAAAAACTGCATGTAACATTATTTGACTTATCCTGTTTTTCCAGGAGCTTCTCTGTTGGTCATAATATGACAGAACTGACAGGAACTGAAACTCTAAAGAAAGACTGGTGTTTAGTGTTAACTGCACCACTTTTGTTGGTGCTTCATTGCAGTCTCTGTTTGAAACGCAGTCTCTAAGCCATGGCACGTGAATAGCCTGTATATTGAGTTAGGCTATGAAAGCAGGGTGTTCTAACACATAAGGTAGGGGAGGTTAAATAGTTAATAATTTTTCAAAAGTATTTAGTTTCTGTGTTGCGTCCCAGCTCTGAAATAGCCTTTTCTCCACAGTAAAATGTATTAGAAAAATTCTTGCTGCGGTTCGATTCACCTGAGAGCAAATAATTATGTGCACAGCCAAGTTACTTTCTGCTAAATCAGAAAAATTGGAAAATCTGTGAAAGTCCTCCGTGCTCACTGTGGACTCCTTTGTCCTCAGCAGAGGTGATGAGCATATGGGTGGTAGCTATCTTCAAAGTTCAGCTGTGGAACCCTTCCCCTGTGTGGACAGCAACCAGGAAATGGAAAGGAAAACTCTCTGAACATGAAGAGATTCTTCATTGGTCTGGAGAGGAAAAAGTGTCCTGGCTTGGACCTGTTCTGAAAGTGGTTTTGATTTTAATGGGAACTTTTACAATTTGGAAAAAACAGGTGGTGTTGCATGCTTCATCCCATCCAATTTCCTGTGTAAGAATATTCTCTGTTCTCAGACTACAATTTTTCAGACAACTACAATTACTATTGTCAGTTGTTGGGTTTTAGACTAAAATTATAGATAGGCATCATTTGAAAATGGAGCTTGACTCAGGATAGATTGATGTTTCTCCTTTGCTTTCAGTTGGGTAACTCATCTTGCCTCAGAGTAGTGTTTTCCAGTGCAAGCTGAAAGATGGCTAGTGCTGAAATGTTTTGAAGTCAGTGGCCCCTGAAGCAGCTTTGAGGTCTTAAATGAACTCGGTAGGAGGGTGGTGGGTATTTCTGGGCCAATTACATGCATTCTGATTCATCTGCAGGCTGCTTCACTGCTTTGCCTGGCTTTCCTCTTCATTTTTCAGACAAGAACCCCTTCTTGGTGCATAAACAAGTGGAAGAAGCACAGAAGCTTTAGTTAGCAAGAGATCTGATTGTCCCCTCTTTGGTGATTCAGACTACCTGGGCTTAAGCAAAAAAAACCAAACCAGAACATGCACAGCAATAAATACCTTCAATCCTAAATTGCATCCTGTAGAAGACACATTTTCAGGTCTCATATATTACTACTTCTCCAGGCTGCTTCTAGTTCCTAAAAACAATTTATGCACCTGCTCTTCAGCCATGCTTGCAGACATGGAGGATTTATCTCAGATTTGTGGTTCTTTCAAGCTACTGGACATTTCCTTCAGTTAGCCAAGCTCCCTTGGCAGTGCTGGTCTGTGAGAAACAGAAAAACAAGTTGTACAAGTGCACTGTAGGTAGAAGGTGAAATATCCCCCAGCCTGGTTAGAGAATCTCTTTTGTGTCTCTGCCAGGTTAAGTTACCTAGTCAGGGACTCCAGCAGTGTTCTGCTGGAGTTGCAGCTGTTAAGTAGGATAAATTATTAGGAAGAATTGAATTACAAAAATGTGGAGGCTAAGAGGGTTTAGGAGATCTAGTACAGCTGTCTGCATGGAGACATGACCTAACAAATTCTGTATCTTCAACTGATTGTGGGAGCAGCAGACAAAACTCAGGCTGAAGAAGGATGAGTGCTGGTCTAGCACAGCAGTGGGTGGAAAGTACTGAGGATGAAAGTGATCTTGGAGGGGCTTGTTAACGGCTGGAAATCCATTAAAGTCAATGTCATGTCTTTGTGGGGCACCAAGCCTGCTTTTATTGGCTTTCCACAGAGCACAATGTCAAACTGGAAATCTCCCTTCTCCTCTTCAGTGTTTCCAATGATAATGGGCTTCAGTGCATACACCACGGGCATTTCATGCTCTGGAGCAGTAACACTGGAATATGTTCTGCTTCTGGATGTGACAGAGTAGTCCAACAGAGAGGTACCACTTCAGGAATGTGTTGTGGGGACAGCAGGACCTGCACATTATCTGCAACCTATATGCAGCTGCTTCCAGATACAAGGTGCATTTCTTGGCCTCCTTATTTATTGTTAATGGTATATCAGTTCTTCTGGGACCCTACATTAGTGGAAAGAATCAGAAGAGGACTAAATGTTTGTCAAGTCACTTTAGTTTTTGGGATATCTTTAGGCATCATGATGATAGGAAATGTCTAAAAACTCAAGTGAATCAGAAATTGGTCTTCTAAAATGGTCATGTTTGTTTCCAAGCACCCTTGTGGGACACAAGGTGGGACACCCTTGAGGGAGCACCCAAGGCTGTGGTGTATGTGCACCCCCATATCTGGCCTTTGTGTAGTGCTCTCCCTTTTCACGGGCTGCTATAAGACAAAATATGCAAAGATGTTGTAGATTTCATTAGTCACACTAGTTTATTCAAACCTCCTCTTTGCATAAGAAACCAAGGCCTGTGCTGATCTCTGGGAAAGAATGTGCTGGCGCTGGGAAGGGCCGTGTGCTCAAACGCTCCGCGGCGCGGCAGAGGTCAGCAGCTCGGGCACGGCACAGGGGCCCGGCTCCAGGCTTTGGTGCCATCATTTGCAATTCAATCCCATGCAGCTCCCTCTTAGGAGAACAATTCACTAAATACAGAGTTGTTCTTTTCCCCTAATTCACCATATAATTCACCTCCTAAGTTCAATTAAGAAGCAATCTGTTTGTGACTGGAAGCAAGCTGCATTTATTTAGAAATACAAAATTATCCTTTGCCTCAGCAAAGACTGCATGCCTTAATAATTCTGGTGATGAATGGCTAGTTGGGGTTTCCTTTAAATGGAATGAGATATTGTGTGAAGAATAGCATACTTTGCAGGGGTGGGGGTGGGAGAAGTCCTGGGGATGTAAAACTGAGAAGAGGAACTTTTGTTGAGCTTGGGCTTAAGGAAGTGACGAGGACTGGGCATGAAAGAAAACAAAGGGAAATCTTAGGATGGGACATTGAAGCTAGAAAAGAGTGATAGAGTTCAGAGCAATCCATCTTGTTGAATCAGGCTTGTTCCTGTTCACACATCTAATGGCTTTTGTCCAGCCAAGCTCTGTTAAACTATGGCACTTCCTTTGGGAGACAAACCCCTGATTTACTGTGTATCTTGGACCAGGAAGCTCTAACCTATAGCCAGCTGAAAGTCTGGGTATTTTATTGTCTTCTGGATTGTTTTGTAACTATCTTTCATTGTAGTTTTCCTGATACTCATATCAGTTATAGTAGTATAATGTTGGGGAGATTTGTTACCATCCTCTCAGTCCTTCTCTGAGTTGCCAGAGATATCCCTTTTCCCCTGTCCTTGCCCTGTTGGACGGGCTGGAGAAGGATTTGCTAGAAGCCAGCTCCAGAGCAAAGGAGAGTTTTCCAGCTGGCAAAGCAAGACTGCTTCAGTGACTGGAAGATGTCCAGCTGTCTTGAAAGTGAGACATCCCTCTTGGAAGTGTCCACACTGCATCCAGCAGTGCTGTATGACCAGCAGTGTATTCTTTTCTGCATGTGGTGGTTTACCATGCTCGTCATGCTTTATCTTGTCACCAAGACTACACAGACTTGCTCTTGCAATATTTCTACAGAGATCAGCTCATTCAGCTCCTGCTCTAATTAAATGTCCATGAAATTAGCCTTCCCTAGAAGGGACTTTCTGCTTATTCATTGTATGGAGAAACTTAGGTGTGGTATGGTAATGAGTTGCAAGGTGTCACTGTAGGCTAGGAATAAATCCAGGAAAAGTGCTTAGCTTTATCAAGGGTTTAGTCCCTGCTCCCTGAACAGGGAAAGCAGACAGTTTCTGCGGCCAGCAGACCCCCAGCTGGCATTACTGATAGCTGCTGTCCTTTCCACATCGGAGCTCTGCCAGCCAGCTCACCAAAGCCGAGTCTCTGCTCTTTTTTCTTTGCAGGAGGCCTGGGAGAAGAGGTGTCAAGTGAAAATGCCACTTCAACCAACCACAGTGACAAAGCAGTTAAAAAGGGTAATGTGGTACCCCACCCAGACCTTTGGGTATCTTTTATTTACTTTTTTTACCCTCTGTAAAAACATATTTTTGTACTGTTTTGTACATGTGTGTGCCTCCATGCCTGGGAGATCAGCCCTGCCCAGGCATCTTTGCTGTTGGTTTACTCTGAAGGGGTGGGTTTGCCTTGTATAATGTGGTGGGTTGACCTCAGCCAGAAGCCAAGCACCCAGTCACCATTCCCCTCCTCCAGCAGGAGAGGTGAAAAAGCAGGAAAAGCAAGAGTGAGAAAACCCATTGGTTGAGATAAAGACAGTTTAATAAGTGAATGAAAGGGGAAAAAATAACCAAAGTGATATAAAGACAGCAGCTCACCCTCACCCAGAAGCAGTCCCTGCTAGAAGAATGTGTCAGGCCTCTCCAGGGAGGAGAATTTTTAAAAGTCAGTTGTTAAAGGCAGAAAACAACCTACTAAGGAGCAGTCAAGAGCTACTGCAGGACTGGTGAGGAGAACTTGCCCAAGAGTGTGTGTTGCTGGCAAGGAATGGAAGCTTTGTGGCACAGAAGTGTGGGTGCGGAGTCCCCTGTGCAGAGCTGCTGCTGCACCAGCCACAGGAGAGCCCAGGGCAGTCACCTCCTCACTTGGGTTTGCTATCAGGAGCTCTCCATGTGCAAATCCATAGAGATTTTGGGCAGGCCCAGGAGCAGTTTGTGAACAGAAGACAAGACTATTTTTATTTTGAGACCCTCTCACTTCTTCTCCTGTGGCCCTTTTAATGCCAATGCCCGTGCTGGTGCCTGGTACCAGCAGTACCAGGTGTATGCCAGGAGGGTGGTTCTTCCTTTTTTGGGAGAGCCCCCAGCCTCAGAGCATCTGCCTTCCAGGATTCAGCAGCTGGCTTGGGGATGGGGCAGCTTCTGAAATGGCAGGAAGGTGCTTACGAGTAAGAGGAACAAAAGGCAAATTCCCGTTTTTGTCCTGCAGCTCAGAGCAAGGTCTTCAGCAGGAAGGGCTTGACCTGGTGAAGCAGGAGGGAGGGTTTAAAGTTCATTCTTTTCATTCCCTTACACTGCCTGGATTTCCTTCCCATTGTATTGATCCCCTCAGCCTTGACAGTAGTGGTTTGCTTACTGGTGCTTCAGCTGGAGGGATGAATGGGGAAGAGGCTCTCAGCAGCCCCCCTGGCCACTGGAGGAAGGTCTTAGCAGGACCTGTGCTTTTTAATAACCCAGCAGCCCATGTCTCTGACTTGGAAAGCAAAGCTGTGGCCAGTCTTGCTGATTTACATACAAATTGCCATCCTCTTGGGCTTCACAGCAGTCTGCTGGTGAGCCACATCAGTAGTGCTGCTCCTCAGAGCGACAAGGACGTTCGCCCTGGTGTGACCCTTGAGGCCAGCACTCTCTGAAGGCATAGCAACCCCTGCACTCTGTTATTCCCTTGCCACAGTCCAGCTGATGAGTTGACTGTGCAACACAGGGAGCTTATCTAACAAGTGGTGTCTGCACAGAGAGATTTGTAAAGCTCAGCTGGACTGTGGCTGCCTTGAGGGTTTGAGTTGCCCATGGCACCTCAGATAGGAGGTGAGCAACCAAGAAGCTTTGAGTAAAGGATTTTTTGAGTAAAGGTGCCAGCACATTAAAAGTGCAGCTCATTAGGCATAACCAGTATCTGAGCAGAGCTGCAGCAGCACAAATGCAGGGCAAGGGACAGGGTCTGCCTAGAAGCTTGCATGAATCCTCTTGCAGATTTCAAGGCCAGTGCTGAACACCACACAGCCAGGGCTCCTCTACCCTTTGTGACAAGAAATGAGATGTGTTCTGCTTTCCCTTTTGTGTTTTTGCTCCTTTTCATTAAAATGAAGAGATTCAGCATGGATGGAGATCTGCACTTCTCTGTTTTTCCCATCCTGAGCATTCCTCCTTCAACAGAGGCTGTCCAATCTTTATAGATTTCCAAACCACCCAAGACCTGGTATGTGAAACCAAAGTAATACTTTTCAGCCTTGAGTACAGATTTCACAGTTAAGAGTCTGTCACCTTCTTCCAAGGCCAACTCAAATAAGTAATTGTTGCTGTGAAGCTATTCCTAATAGAACAAACTATTCTCTGCAGATGAGTGGATAGGTAGGGTAAGTTGAGAATATACAGAGACATCTAGGCTTGATTCCCACCTTCTGTTCTCTGTAAGATGTGTCCCCATCT
Source organism: Passer montanus (assembly GCF_014805655.1). Taxonomy (NCBI): domain Eukaryota; kingdom Metazoa; phylum Chordata; class Aves; order Passeriformes; family Passeridae; genus Passer; species Passer montanus. The sequence continues at coordinate 41,116 of NW_024366703.1, read as the reverse complement.
GTGAAGTTGATGTTGCAGAGAGGGAGTGGCTAGAGACAGGGAAGGATGTGCTTTTACATCCTAATGGGAGAACAGCTTTGGCATGATGCATATGGAGGCTCCAAAACAAGAAGGGACAGTTTTCTATAGATTAGCAATCTCAAAGTCCCAAAAAAATCCCTGGCAAATCTGGCTATGACTTCTGGTTTGCTTTAACACCTTCCTTTTTCTTTTTATCTTTTTCTGAAGCTCCAGGGTATTGCCTGAGGGCTGCAGGTGGAACTAAAGAGGATTTAAACAGTGTTGCCACTCTGTCTTGCAGACGGCAGGCAGAACACAACGCTTGCAAGGAGCCCGAAGAGGGAGGAATCCAAAGATGAGTCTGGGATGGATACACACTCCTCTCCCAGAGCGCGCAGGGCAACCACGTCCAGGGCTGAGAGGATCTGGCCAGGGGGGGTCATCCCCTATGTGATCGGAGGAAATTTCACTGGTCAGTAGGGAAAACACTGCCTTCTGTTTGCCTGGGTTTGTGTCTCAAACTGTGCAGGAAATCTCTGGAGCAGAGTTCTCCCACCGATGACTCGGTTCCTTGGGAATCTGTCTCCTGAGATGAGGTGGGCATGTCATTGCACAGGGAGTTGTGCACTGTAGAAGCCTGAAGCTGAGGTGTGCACTGAGATGGTTCTTCTCTTGGAGTCCAAGAAATACTTGAGTGACTGAGTCACTTTTCTTTAGAGGCCAGCACCTGTGAGCTTTGCTTGCCCCCTGTTTTCCAGAAGAGAATTCTCTCTGCTGTTGGAAGAGCAGGAGCAGAAGTGCTCTGGGTTCCTGACAATAGCTTTGCCTTAGTTTTGAGGAGCAGCTGTAGCACTCATGAGATTCCTGGGTCTTGACAGATGTGTGTGGTCGTTACTTCATGTCATGAGAGCAAATTTGGCACATTGTTTAGTAGCTGGTGCTCAGATTAGAACACCTGGCAACTCTGCCAGAATGGCCTGTACCTGGAAAGGTGACATGTTTTATATTCACAAATATTGATACACTTAATCTGTAAAGTTTTCTACCTGTTTAATTAGAGCAGTAAATTAATCAGGCACAAGGAAAGAAAAGATGATACAGGAAGGTAATGCTATAGCTGTAAGTGGGCCCCAGAGTCCAAGGGGTGTATACAGGCATAAGATTGGCTGTTTGAAAGATTGACTAGTCCCATATCCAGATGAAATCCCTTAGAGATTTTCCTGAAAGCCAGGCCTTCACTGTTTGCTCCTCTTGGTTTCTTTTCCAGGAACCCAAAGAGCTGTCTTTAAGCAAGCAATGAGGCACTGGGAGAAGCACACTTGTGTGACCTTTGTGGAGAGAACTGATGAAGAGAGCTTCATTGTGTTCACGTACAGGACATGTGGGTAAGTGATGCACACATTCCCTGCAGCTCTCCATTGCAAACAGCACTTTCAGTGACACGTGGCTTTGTAAGTCTAGCCCAGAACAGACCAGTGGCTAACTGGGAGAATCTGTCACAGAGATGGAGCTGGTCACTTTCAGTGAGGATTGCTAGGATAGTTTAGTATTTGCTCAGAAGGTGCTAAGTCTTTATGGATTCTTTTTTCCTGGCATAACACTTAAGTACATATTCATGTTTAGTACATATTCATGTTTATAAATACACGCTTTTTTCTTTATGTTAGCTTTGTACTTACATGTAAGTAGATATAGTATATACTGTAAGTAGATATGCAACTGCTGGCCTGTCCTGAACCCTGCCAGATGCCATGCTCTGTTCCTATGTTTTCGAGTTCCTCAAGTCACTGATGTGCTGCATGGGTTTGGGGGTTTTCTTTTCCAGGTGTTGCTCCTACGTGGGTCGCCGGGGAGGGGGCCCTCAGGCAATATCCATTGGAAAGAACTGTGACAAGTTTGGTATTGTGGCTCATGAGCTGGGTCATGTGGTGGGTTTCTGGCATGAGCACACACGGCCTGACAGGGACCAGCATGTCACTATCATCAGAGAGAACATACAGCAAGGTAAAACCACACTTCAGGTTATTCCACCTGGCTTTTGGCTGGGTAGAAACCTTTCTTGCTACACTTGCGGAAAATGTTGGTGGTCTGAGGGTTGGGATGGAGAAGAAGAAATATTGCTGTCCTTGTGTAGAATAAGGGTCAAAATAGCTATATGAATAGAAATTTCGGATGTCCAGCTGGTGGAATTGTTGAAACACAGGACCATACCCATTTAATTCTAGGCTCCCACAGGTTAAAGTCTTCTTTTTTTTTTACTCTCTAAGAGTAGTTTGTTTATTTTCCTTTTTGTTTGTCATCCACAGGTCAGGAGTACAACTTTTTAAAGATGGAAGCTGGGGAAGTCAACTCACTTGGAGAGACCTATGACTTTGACAGCATCATGCACTATGCTAGGAACACGTTTTCCAGGTGATAATTCAAGGTTGCATGTCCTTAGGACCATTTTTGATAGTTGTGGTTGACTTTGGGATATATAGAGCCTAGGAGGAGACCTCTGATCTATTGCTGCATTGCAAGGCTCAAAAAATATTTGGAAAAGCAAGGGGGTTGTAGTGTGCTGGACTCCTGTTTTCCCCTTTCCACTATATTTACTCAGTAATAGTACTGGTGATCTCAGAGAGTTTCCAAAGCCTTGCTGACATTCTTTGCAGCCTTCCCAGGCAGCACATGTGTATCTGTGTGCATGTCTGCCCATGTGCACGTCGGGTAATACTAAAACAAGCTTTGAATCTCTTGGTTGTCCAGCTTATGCTTTGGAGTCACAATACAGCCATCAGTCTCTAGTGGTTGTGCTGAGGGAGAGTTGAACTCTAGATCATAATCTTTAATTGTTTGGGTGTTTTTTTACCCATTTATGCATGAGCTTCTGATCATGGCCTCTGCAGCTATGTGGTTCTGTGTGACTGGGTTTTTTCACGGAGGAGTTATCAGTCCTGCCCCAGCTAAGTGCCAGTTTCTGCACAGGCTGTTTGTCCTTGACTCCCATCTCATACCTCCAGATGGAGCCCATTTCCTGATCCGACTGCTCTACTGGATAGAGAGGTGATATGAACATAGTTGTGTCCTGTAATTGTAATGAGAGTTACTGGATGACCAGATTCATTTTGCTGCATTATTAGAAGCTTTCTTCCAGAAATCCTACTACTGTTCTTTCCCAATTGCTTTCTGTCACTACAGAATGCGAGTAAAGGGGTTGGAAGGTACAGTGGAAGTATTCACACTCTTGGAAATTTTTTGTTGCAAAAATTAAAGACATCTTTGTGACATTTTACATTTTCTTACTCCCCTGTTGTATTGAAGAGCCAAGCCTGTTGTTTTGTGCTTTTCTTTTGACAGCTTCACACCAAGCAGTGGAAAATTGTCAAACATGCTGAAATGCTGCTTGTTGTGGCAGGAGGAGATGGTGTCTGGGCAAGGGTGTTTTGCAGACTTTGGAGATTTCTTTGCATCAGATATCCAAAGCAAACAATTTTTTTTTCCCTGAAGCATCTGCTGGACCCTCCCAGCATTTGCTAAACTCTAAATGGTTAGAATTGTCTTGCACAAAGGCAGGATTAAGTTATTACTGCCATTTATATTGTAGTCTGTGCTGTGTCTCTTGAAAACTAGGGTCCTTCAGAGCACTGCTGGGCCAAAATGGGTAAAAATGGCAAGAGTCCTGCTAGATTTAAATTGGTGCTTGATAGGATTTTTAAGTCTGTTTTCTTTAAGCTCTTTGTGACCCACCCTTACCCCAGTTGCTGTCTTTGTGCAGTAATTGAACTGAGCCCTAAGTGCCTCTGTAAGCTGATTGTGCTCTCACCACAAATAAGCAGTGCTGGAATAGGCACTTGGCCACTTTGCCAAGACCTGTCTTGACATCTGCTCCCCTGGGGGAGCAATGCATTGACCAGCCAGAGAGACTGGTGGCTGTATGCACCTAACCTTCCCACCTCACTGAGGTTTGCCAGTGCTGGCCAGTTGCAACCCAAAGTGACAAAATCACAGAGTCCAGGAAGATAAGTTCCAGCAAGTTTCATTAAGCTCAGTGGCTAGGAAAGGGAGAGAGTTCCTGCTTCCTCTCAGGGCAGGGCTGCATGGGGTGTGTTAATGCATTAGCAGGCACCAGAAAGTCGACATAAGATGGTATCAGCACCTGACCAGTGGAGATGGGATGTGTGAGTGAGCAGGGGAAGGACACAGTCATGTCTGTGACTCACTCTCTTGTAGCAATTCTTATCTGGCACTTAGTACAACCCTGTTTTTAACTTCAGTCAATATTGATGCTAGTAAATCATATGGTGCTTGCCATGGTCAAATACTGCAGTAAATCCTGGGCCCTTTTTATTCTAAACTTTTTACCTAGGTCAGAAAACTACAGCTCTTCTGAGATTTGATGAGTCCTAGCAGTGGAAATTGTTTCCAGTGATACTTTTGAGGATTGGTGTAGTCACCCCTTTCCATTTCATAGCAAAATATGCCTTTTTGTCTGTGGCTAATAGAAATAGGAGTATGGCACAAGAGACTGTAATGACATCAGGAACAAGCTTTTACCATTGGAATTTCTGTTCTCATCTATGTCAGAAATTTGCCTGTTTTGCAGTGTGGCTGCAGGCTTTTATTTCCTGCTGCATTCCTTACAGCATGGCAGCAGTCTAAACTGAATGTTGCAGTATCATGAAACAAGTTCTTTTACAGCTGTCAAGACCTATAAATGGCAACTTAGCAAGAAGAAAGTTTAAACCTTCACAAAGCCCTAAACAAGTAGCTGGTTACATTAATTCAGTAGGTGACTTGCTAGTAGATGTGACAGCACAGTCTGGAGTTACAAAACATGACCTCTGCAAAGCTCATGTTCAAATTAGGGTGTAGGTAGCACTGCCCCCATGCCCAGGAGGCACATCTTGTGTTTGCAATGCACTGTCCTAATCCTGGACGAGACATACATAGATCCTCCACAGGTTTTACTGCATGGTGTCATGTTGTCTCTCTTCTGCACATGGAGTTATAAGGTGGCTGCCTGCGGCTGGGTCCTTAACCTGCCTTGAATATCTGCTTCCTTGAGTGTTGCTTAGGCACCTGTGTTTGTTACCCTATCTCCTGGGACATGAATGTTTAGCATCTGTTGAGGTCAGTTGATAATTTCATAGCACTGGCCTGGCACTTTGCATGTGCCATGCAGATGCTGATGACTTGTGTGAGTTGTCAGATTGTTCTTAGCTGGTAGGAATGGTGGGCTGTTGTGCTTGGCTTACAACTGCATTGGGCAGCTAGTGCATGTTCTGCCTGTGCCTGGACAGCAAGAGAATGGGCCATCCAGGATTCATGGGCTCTTCTCCTGCTTCTGGGAGGAGAGCTTAGATATTTTATTTAAGCATGGTTCCAGTGTTAGGCTTCCTCAGCTGTTCTATTTAATGATATCTGTTTATTGTTTACTAACTTTTGAGTCAAAGTATTTGCACTTTTAGAGACACTCACCAAATGTGCAACTTTATGCTCCAAGTGTTTCTAAGCAGATGAGGTTTGGGTGGACAGCATGGGACTTCTGGGATTTTTGTGGTTTGGGCCAGACAGATTCTCCTGTTCTTGGTTCCTTTGATGGCAAAATGAGAGAAACTGTACCTACTGCTCTGTAGTTGGGAGTCATGTTCAGCAATGCATGTGAAAAGAGAAAAAATTCAGTTGGAGGAAAAAGCAAAACCAAAAATCTTACTGCCTCAGCATAGAGTGCAGCCTTCTAGAAGAAAATGTGTTTGGCAGGTAGCAAGGGTAGTTGGAAGTTATGGGTTGTTTGTGTTGTGTGAGCAGTGCCTGAGGTATACACTACGTGCAGAAAGCTGAGGCTGTGAGTGCACAGTTGTGAGGGCTGGAATGGGAAAAAGAATCAAAAGTTTGCATGTGCAAGTGGTGGTTTTTCTATTAAACTCTGTCATTCTTCCCTGGTTGAGCCTGGAGGTCTGCAGAAAGCATTTCAGAGGCCATAGAAGTATGTCCCTGCCAAATGCTGAGTTCTTCTATGAACTCCTGAGGAGGCTTGAAAATTTACTGTGAGCAAACTGACCTATTTCTATGCTTGTGGTGTTTCTGGAATTGGAGGATTTATTTTCAATACATAAACTTAAATAAATTCAGTCCAAGGCATGCAGCTGGCATTACAAACTGAATTTATAAATTGAAATTTGAGGGACTCACCTTAGATCTTGTAAGTATTGGTTTTGGTGCGGATGAGGAATTTTTCTACTGCTGAAAAAATGCCAACATCTCCCGTGCAACAGCTGATTCCAGGTTTCAAAACAGATTAAATTCCTTTCCCTCTATTTCTTTCTTCAGTTTGAATATTTACAAAACAATTTCCCCCTTCCCTCCCCACCTCTGGTCTAGGCAGCACTAAAATTATTGTTTCTGCCCTGATTTCCCATTGGGCTCTCTGGGCAGTTATATCCTGTCCTTCAGAAAGAGCAGTCTGCCTCACTGAGCTGATGCTGAAGGCTAAGCTCGGTGTTAGCCTTGGCATCCCCAGCCTGTCTGGGCTGCAGTGAAAGGTTCCTGTGGACTGGACAGCCTGGCTGCAAGAGCTTGGATTTTGCCAACCTGGAGTTCAGGTTTCTGATTCCCTCCCTCCTTCCCTACAGTCCTAATGCTCCCTTGGGGTCTCTTTTTGTGTGCAAGCTCTTGCTTGGCTATATGGGACTGTATTTTTGTAGAAGTGAGGCCTGAGCTTAAATCCTTCACAGGACTGAGATCAGATGTGCAGTAAAGAGATCCTGAGTGTGAAGCACATGGAAGAAATAGTAGCAAGTAAAGAGAGGCAGAGACAAAGTGGAGTTATTAGTTTGGAAACTCATACAGAACAAAGGTAGAGCACATGATCTTTTCCTCTTGTCTGTGGCAACCACTGCCAGCCCAGCCCCATCTGCTAGTGGGAAAGCTCCCCTTCCTCTGCTCCTTTGGCTTAAACGCCAAATCTGTGCTCCTGCTGAGCCAGATGTGCCATGAACTGTCTGCAGGAATATTTCATTGCTTTTCCTGATTTATGGCAAGGAATGTGCTACCTCAAACAGAGGCAGCAGCAATTTTGAGATATCCAAGAGGAATTTGGCTTGGCAGACTTGCTTGTACATTTGGAAGCTGTCTGCTATAGTGAGAAGGCTGTCTTGAGATAGTTAACAGTTATTAGAAGCTGAACCACTACTGCTTGTTAGCACGGGATATATGGTCAGGGGGATGGGGTGTGGGAGGCTTGCCAGCTCTACTTTCTGTTCATTGTGTAACTTTCCCTGCTTCACTGCTCTGTGTCTCTCTGCTGTTCCCTTTAGAGGAGTTTTCCTCGACACCATCCTTCCCCGTCGCGATGACAATGGGGTCCGGCCAACTATCGGCCAGCGCGTGCGCCTGAGCCAGGGGGACATCGCCCAGGCAAGGAAGCTGTACAAATGCCCAGGTAAATGTGGCTTGGAGAGGTGGATCCTACTTTCCAGACACGTGGTTTGTGTGGAAGGTGTTGGAGTTCAAGAGCACCACCCTTTGAGGAAAGAGACTTGGGAAACATGGACCATCAAATGCTTTAGGCTGGAGCCGTCGGGGAGAGGTGAACATGCCTAAGATGTGTCTCCTGTTAGGACTTTGCCAGTATTCTTGTTGGGTTTAGGGCTTCAGGTTGGTCCAGTGTAGGCTCTATTTGTAGAAAATTAAACTGATGTACAAGGTTACGGGCAGAGTGGGGACTAGGAGTTAGCCAAATGGTGGAAAGGTGTCTGGTAGACTGGAGAGGCCCTGGAAAGTGGTGGATAGCTGGTGTGCAAATCCACTGTTTTTCTGTGTCCAAATGCAGGTCAAAAAGTATGAGTCCATAAGCGTCTAAAATGAATTCTGAGGGATTCAGGGTCTATATGTTTGAAGATTACTGCTTTTGTCGTATAATGGGTGGTATAACTTTTAGGTCTGTTAGTTCTAATTTAACTTTTTTTTTTCTTTTTACCTCATCATTATGTTTTTCTTTTTACACTCATCCATCTCTAAATTGATTTTAGATTTGGTTGAATAAAATGTTGTTTGTTCAAAATTATTTCATGGATTAGTTTAGGGGTTCATTTGTTTTGCACTATGTTTTTTGTTGGAGTCAGACTTAATCCAATCAGGCTTTTCATTCCCGTTGCTGAAAGAATCAATTACAGATTTAGATTTCTCAAGGCAAGCTGAAAAGCCACTTTGGCCTGAGGTACTAACTAAAAGTTACAAAGCAACTTTCTTTAAAATGAGGACTCTTCTGTGAGTCTCAAGTTTTCCATTTGTGAAGTAGAACTTTTCCTACTTTTTTTTTCCACAAAGCTCTACCAGAGGTTATTGCAGTTCAGAACATATTAGGCAGCAAAATAATTAGAGATTTAAGCCTATTAAACTTTTTTTTCCAAATATCTGTTGCTCTGCTTTGGTATTTTTTTTTTTGCATCAAAATTTGTGCAGAAGTTGCGTCTTAGGAGAAGAGGTGCAATATATTTAATGATATTAACATCTTCTTCTCCTATTTGAATCTGTAGCTTGAAAAGTGTTAAACTTTTTTTTCAAATATCTGTTGTTCTGCTTTGGTATTTTTTCTTTGCATCAAAATTTGTGCAGAAGTTGCGTCTTAGGAGAAGAGGTGCAATATATTTAATGACATTAACATCTTCTTCTCCTATTTGAATCTGTAGCTTGAAAAGTTTTCTTCCTCTGCAAAATACAAAGCAAAGGAGTTCAAAACCAAAAGACTTCATCTGTGTGTTCAAGCAGGGTCTGAATGAGACTTTAGGATGAAGACACTTTGTTCAGCAGTCAAGCTAAGAATTTTAGGGTAAAATGCAGCAACATAATTCAGAAGTTGAGTGGCAGATGGCTTCTCTTTTACAAAGAGTCTCCATCTGAGAATGCCTAATAATATCTCAAAAAAAAAAATAGAGCTAGTATGGTGGAGGATGAGTTACAAGCATGCAGTGGAATCAGCCAGAACAACTGCTGTGTCTGCTGTAACAAACAGGGCCCTCCACTGGTTAGACTGGAGCTCGTGTGCCTGCTGCAGTTAGGGCTTGCTTAGCCTGTCCATGCTAAAGCCCTGCTGCTTTAAATTGCCCTTAATTCCTCAAAGCTTATACCTGCTGGGTTAAAGTTAGTGCCAAGCCAGGTGAAATCAAATGAAATCTGCTGGAGGAATTTCTGGAAGGCAAGATGCAGTCTGCTACATAGTAGTCAATGCTAGATTTGCTGTGGCTGCACAGTTGAGAATTTGATGACTACCGTGACTACAAAAGCTTTAAAACAGCTCAGCCTGCTGTCTTATGGTGTGCTAAAGGAAAAAGGCTTGTGTAGCTGTGCTAATTGTGCAGGATTGGCTAAACAGTAAATGGAGAATGGTCCTGCCTTGTATAATTTCCTCCAGTTCTCTGGGCATTTTCAAAAAGATATAGTGTACCAGTAACCAGATGATGAGCTGTAAGTGCCTGTCACCCAACTGCTTAATTTACAGATGAGTTCTGAAGCATTCACCTTACTGCTTTGCTTTCCACCTCTGTTCCTTTCTACCTGCTCAGTTTCTTGGATCCCAGAAGTACCAAACAGTTGCTTTACTGGACCTCTTGGGTTCTTTGCTACTAAGTGGAGTACAGTCATATTGCTTTTTAGGGTGCTCTGCAACAGGCTGTGCTCTCCCCCCAAAAGATGCATTGCTCACTGTCGTGCTTGCCCTGCCCTTGCCCCATGCTGCAAGGCCAGCCTGTCACAGTGTCTGGGCAGTTTCCTCTGCAGGGCTCATGGAGTTAGACAGGTCTTCTTTCATATTTCAGCAAACTAGTCTTTGCAAGTAGGCACAATAGTACCTGTGCCATAATTACAGAGTCTTGCCAGTTGCTGTGTAATTGCACTCTGGGAGAATTAAGTCTGGCCTCTTGGAAATCTTTACTGTGGTTCATCTGAGGGCAATAATCTCCTATCACTATGTTCATATTGTGCATGTTTCCTGTGATTTTGAGCTCCCTTTATCATTTCATGTTTGTTTAAATAGATTTTTGAGCAGAGAAAAATAATATTTATTTATCCTGGTGAGTTGTGGATTGGGATTCCCTATTTATTAAAAAAAATATATTAAAAAGCTCCTTTCTGTGTCCCCACATTTCTTCATCTAGTCTGATCTGTCAACCTGTGGATCAAACTTCCTTAGGGAAATTAAGAAATTCTGGATTAGATGACTCCTTCTCCCCTGCTTGAACATATTACACTTTTTCAGTGGAACCAGTCTCTTTTCATTTCAACTGCCAACCCTCCCATCTAAATGTAATCGTGGCTGTAAAATTACCCTGTGAGGGGTAGGAACAGAGGAACAACCCCTGGCATTTCCATGAGAAAGGGAAGGCCTCAGTCAGGTCTTTCAAAGCACTGCTGCTCAGTCAGGGATTTTTGGGGGCTGCCTTGCTGTCTCTGAGGAAACTGAGTCACAAGTCCAGTGGGGCTTTGTAATATCAGTTGGTTATGAAATTGGAAAAACAACTGGGAAGCAGGCAAGCCAAGGTCCCTGCTCCTTGAAATTGGCATTTGGATGTGTCTAGTGGGCACTGCTGAGAAAATGGGAGTCTTGATATCTGTGGTCCTCCCACCCAGCCAGTCAGGTGCTCTGCAGATGTGGATGGTCCTCCTTGTTCCAGCTCAGCCATCCTGTCTCGGAGAGCAGAACTACAGTAGTCACAGCTTTTCCAGATGTTGGAAGCTGCAGTTCCCTAAAGGATCATATGCATGTGAATATTCTTTGCTTCCCAAAAGTCGCTCTGGGATCTACATTTCATCAGCTGCAGCAGGCCACAAAGCAGGAAGTTGAGGAGCAATGGACTGCTGTGCTTGTATTTTGTCCTGTGCAGTGTAGTGGCTGAGAACGTGCTGAGGGTGATGGGACTTGCCCTGTTTTTGTTAGGATGTTTTAAGCCCAAAAAAGACAATTTACAATGGTAACTAAGGAGAACTTCATTGCTTAGCTTGTAATGAAGTGAAAACAGATTTGCTGGCAGCAGAGTGGGGTTGTGAGGTGGGGTGAGGTTAATAGTTTGCATTTGATTAATGAATGAGATATTCCTCAATTGAAACCTGAAAGTGCTGGCATATGTAAGGATGATGAAGGAAGAATGATTCTTCTTTAGTGGCTGTTTCATCTGTATCCTTGCACTGATCATCTTCTATGCCAGAAATTCTGACAAATTTCACATCACCTCTTTAGTAAGGCTTCAGGTCAGTGACCTTTGGGCAGAGCCATGAATGAGCACTGTTGGAGTACCAGCCACCAGCCTGCACACAGCAGCCATGAGCAGTCAGTTTGGTAGACCCCGATGTCTTCCAGAGTCACTCCTTTTTGACAGGATTTTTTCCCCTCTCCTGCAGCTTGTGGAGAGACCTTGCAAGATTCAACAGGTAATTTCTCAGCCCCTGGCTTTCCAAATGGCTACCCCTCCTATTCCCACTGTGTCTGGAGGATCTCGGTGACCCCAGGGGAGAAGGTAGGTGCCAGAGCAGCACAAGCTGCACTTCCCTCATGTGAGGTTTTGCCTTGATGACAGTGTTAGAACCTGCCAGAAGATCTCTGCGTGCCTGGCATGCAGGAGTGGAGGCTGGAAAGGCTCCTGAGCACCACTCAGGAGAGAGATGGAGTCAAGAATACATGATTTTGAGGAGAGAAGTGGTGATGCTGGAGCAGAGCCCCTCACATATTTGGGCTGTGTGTTGATCTCTGATCCTCCCTCTCAGTTTGACACTAAACCCTGTGTGGACATTTCCTGCCACCTGTTAGCTTTGGCAAGCACACATTCCAAAGCCAGTCAGATGAGTTAGATAAAATGTGCTGCAATCTGGGCTCCTGAAGGGAGCTGAGGAGCCGTGAGTGACATCCGTGGCCTGCCCCTGTCATGCAGGCATAATGTCCCTGTCAGGGAACTCCCACTTCCCGCCTTGAAACGCCAAGCCCCACTGCACATCAATCACCACCCTGTCCACTTTCCTCCCAGCTCCTTTTGTTTTATTGATCTTCCTGTAGAAATGAAATCTTTCCTTAATCCAGCAACACCAGCCCTTCAGGCCTGTCACGCCATACCAGGCTGCAAGAATGAGCAGCCCACTCCTTGGCAGAGTGACTTTGCTGAGGATCACCCTCAAGCCACGCTTAAGACTCACACCCGGACAAAGAAGCGCAGAGCTCGTTTGTTTTGCAGCAGCTGCCTGGCTCCGGGACCTGTTTCTGTCACCTGCAAGCCCAGTCCCATGCCATGCTGAGCTCCTGCCAGCAGCTGCAGGGAGAGCATCGCTGGGGCGAGAGGGCCAAGAGCCGTCCAGGTTTGACCACTGTAGCGCTGAGAGTTTCGTGGGGTCAGTCTCACTATAAACTCTCCCTTTGCTTCTCAGCCTCTTCAGAGTTGTGTCCGGAAGGACCCAGCATCTGACTAATGCTGAACCACTAATGTTAAAAAAGGAAATAAAGAATTGATTTCAGAGTAAATGCTTCAATTTACCTGTTTAATTCAATGCAGCGGTTGGTGCTAATTGTTGCACTGAGGTGTTAGTTCAGAACAGATATTAGTCTTACAGCATTCATCTGCATAGAAACAGATGAATCTCCTTTTGCTGTCTAAAGTCAGAATACTGCAAAAATGTGGAAAAAAGTGAGTGACATCATTACAGACTGCACTCTGCACATCCAACCAGTACTTTGGGGTAGAACATCCATTTTAACGTAAAGACATTTCTGTGACTATGTTCAGATTCTGGATGTAAATTAATTACATGGGTCAAATCTTGCCAGAAAAAAAATACAAGTACATGCCAATGCTGACCTCCATAGGTGACCTCCCAGACCAAGGCCAGTGATCCATCTTAGAGAGGAAGGAGATGAAAATAACTTTTGTTAAAATAACTGTTTGTTAAAGCCACTGAATGCAATTGCATCCCAGTAATGGTGTGAGTCTGATGGTCAGAATGTGGAACCTAATTAACAAAATTAGATACTTCTTACCAGTATCATTTATATTCAGGTATAGACTCCAAATATGTGTGGTTTGTGCAATGTCTTTCTCTATGATATTCACATTACTCAAAACCAAAGGGTTTAATTTTAGAAATCTGAACTGGGCTTTTTTTAAAGTAACATTTTAGTAACTGAGAAGTATTGAATTTGAATTACAGAATTGGTAGTAAAGGGCTCTCTGCTGTCATATGCTGTCATGATTTAATTAAAACACCTTGAGAAGCCTTTCTTTTTTGAGAAAAGGTGGTGTACAAATCCTGCAAATGACCCAACTGTCTTTGCCTTGCATGCTTACTTAGGCAGCACGGTAGTGAAAATGAAACATTAAACAATCTGTAGAGTCTTCTCTTTAAAGTAACTCTCTACCCAAGGAGAAATGTGCCCTCTCTCTTTTCAGATTATGTTGAATTTCACATCAATGGACTTATTTAAAAGTCGCCTTTGCTGGTATGATTATGTGGAGGTGCGTGATGGCTACTGGAGGAAGGCTCCGTTGTTGGGTGAGTAGCTATTTCATTTTAATTATGTTTTTTGTATTCTTCTTGATGCTTTGGAGAGTGGGTGGGGAAAACGGACAGAAACAAACTTTCCTTTACTTGGAAGGATCCTGGGTTCTGCCAGTGCACTGGCCATCCTTTAGTGTCTCCATCAAGAGATGTCAGTGCGCTGTGTTCATTCCCAGTGATCTATGCTCTAAGCCCTGTGGTCACAAAGGCTTTATTCCTTCCTTTTCCAGCTTGAAAAATGAGGCAGGGAGGGAAGCAAGCCAGGACCCTGACTGGGACTGAAAATGTAGTCTCTGGAGTTTTGTTATTGCTCTTTCCTAAGTCCAGGGAAGAACTGTCAGGCAGTCAGAATGAAGCAGCTGCACAGCTCCTGACCCAAGCTCCTGCCATCATTTCTCATGAGTTTGTGTTTACAAATGCACTGTACTCTGTACTTTGAGCCTCTGTAGTCCTAGCAGGGACTTGCTAGACCATGCCTGTCGCCCTGATTTTTTAAGATTTTCTAAGCCTTCTAACGTTTATATTCTTGTAACAAACTTTCTCACACATGTCTTGTAAATAACTTATTGTTTTGCATTCTTTTATAAAAGAGGAGAAATTTGATGGACCTTTAGTTTATCCAGTGTAATTGGAGAGGTGACACTTTCACCCTCCAATCCACTGTCACCTTTGGAATTCTATAAATGTTAGAGTCAGAAAATAAACTTCGCGTTTTTACCTTGAGAACAGCAGCATGTTCGCATCATGTTTTTTCATGTCCTACAGTAACACATGCCATGTCAAGATGTGCAAGGGCTCCACTCTGCTTCTGCTCCCAGGGATCTCTAGGAAGTGCAGCTCCTCTGTATCCTCCATTTCTCTGCCTCCTGCTATTGTAACTGCAAGTCTTCATTCACCTTGAAGGGTTCAAGAGTCCCACCTGCTTTGCCCCTGCCTCTGATCCTGACCTTATCCCCTAAGCTCAGTGTCCCAAACATGTAAAATTGGTACTGCAACAGCCCCTTCTGCCTAAAAGAAAGGAAGCAGTCAGGTTGGGCATCATCCCCAGCTGTGTTAGAGGGGCTGCACCCCATGCTAGCGGAACAGAACTGGGCTAGTGAGCATTGGGTGCTCTCCTTGGCCCCACTGGACATCCTAGCCCTGGTACCAGGTGAGGTGCTGAGGCTGAAGCCATGCTGCTTCCCAGGTTTCAGTGGACCTCCCTTTCAGGACAGTTGGCAGCTGGTTTTACTCTTTACTGCCTATTTTTGGGTTGGCAGCATATACTGCTGTTCTCTGCTGCATATGTGTCAGGTAACATTGCTCCAGCAGCTGCAACTTAGCTCCTCGTTATTTTTTTTTTCTGCTGAGTAATTTAAAGGTACTTCAGAAGCCAAGCACCTCCCCGTCCCCTAGTGCAGGTGGACTTGGGAGTGTTTCCATCTGGAAGGAGACGCTGCATGAGTGGCCATGGTTCCCGCATGGGGCTGAGCCCATGAAATTAGGTCAGAGAGGCAGACAGACGGCAATTCAGCAGGGGGTGAGGAGGGGGATTAGTGTGAATTGTGAAAGCACGGGCTTCTTGTGGAGAGAAAAAATACATGTGTGCTGCATATTTTCCCAGGAAAGTGTGTGAAAACCCAGCCTTTAAATGGTGTATAACTTTTTATGAATGGGCCCTTTATCATACTCTGAGGAGCTTGCTCATTCTCGTTTCTCATCTGTGTTTCCTCTTCTTGACACCCTTGTTAAACTCCAAGCCTAAATCCAGGAGGAAGTTGCTTAGTGACCCTAGAGGAAGAAGCTTTGCAGTGCTGATGCTGTTTTTAGCATCCCCTTTGGGAGTGGAGTTGGGGGATGCTATTGATATGTTGCAAGGCTGTCACACTGCCCCAACAGCACTGGGCAGGTTAGAAGCACAAGAGTAGCTGAGTGAAATTGGGTCCAAGATAATGTTTGGATGGGTGACTCTGCAAGAAAAAAAAACTGGTAGTGAAACTGCCATTTCCAGCCAGTTAATGGGAAATACAGTGCTGTCTTGAAGGCAAGGCATTAACCAGGTTTTTACCCAGTGGAAGTTGTTCAAAGATGCTTTTGCCTGGCATTGGAAGGCCAGGATCCCTATCACTGCTGTCCTGACTGAATTCAAGCTGAAGAACTGCTCTTTGCCTCTGTCAGATTCCAACTGGGATTCGGTTGGACAGGGTGCCAAGACCATGTTGAATTCAGTGTACAGCCCTGCTGGTGCCAGCTGAAGTGAAAAACCATGTTTGCTCTGTGCAAGCTCCTGACCCACGTGCAGGTGCCTGCCTATCAGTCCATACTTGGTGCTTGCTCTGTTTCTGTGAGGAGCTTCTGGCCTTAATAGAGGAGCACTAAATTGAGGTTGTCCAGGCTGCAGACACCATCTGCAGCTGTTCTGTTTCAGGATTCATTCCTACTGGCAAAATTTGGGAGTTTACCAGTGCTGGTACATGCGAGAGAGCTCAAAGCTAGGGCATCATGGAGCAAAATGGTTCCTGGTCTCTTTCTCCTGAAAGAAATATAAATGTCTGCAGAAGCTTAACTGGGATTTGCTGAACAGAGAATGAGATAAATGACTCTCCTGGTCTCTTTCTCTTGAAAGAAATTAAATGACTGCAGAAGCTTAACTGGGATTTGCTGAACAGAGAATGAGATAAATGACTTTTTTCTCATCAGCATGGCCATGTCCTGCCCTTGGTTTGACTTGGGGTATTTGCTCCTGGGTGCAAAGTGCTGAAGGAGTTTTCAAGGCTTAGCAGGTGGAAAGGACATTCCGTAATGCCACATCTCTAGAAGGACAGGGGGATTCTTCCCCACCATGGTAGCACATTTGCTCAATTACGTGATCAAGACAAGAGCCCTTTTGAATTTACCAGAGCAATAGAGGCTTCATCTGTAACTGGATTCTGCTCCCAGCTGAAGAGAACTTTAATTCACTTAATAATGGAAAAGAATATGAATTAATGAAGGGGGGACACAGAAACTTTTCCAAAAGCACAGCTGATGGATGTGAAAGGGTGTTTACACAAGCACACTCCTTTACCAAAGACTCTTTGCTTCCCAGAGTCACAGGTACCTGTTATGCTGTGCTGTCCCTCAGGACATTGTAGAGATCTTTATTGTTGCTTTCCTGCCTTCTAGGTAGATTTTGTGGTGACAAGATTCCTGAACCAGTAATCTCCACGGACAGCAGGCTGTGGATCGAGTTCCGGAGCAGCAGCAACATCCTGGGCAAAGGCTTCTTTGCGGTCTATGAAGGTACAGCCCTTAGCCAGAAATCTGCATTGTATGGAGCAGATGGAACAGGATGCAGGGGTTTATGGGATCAGCAGTAGTTCTGCTGCACTGTGTGGTTAGATACAGCTGTGCCCTTCTTTTTATGGGAATTGGCAGATTTTGTGGCTTGTTTCAGTAGACTAGGCATGGATTTTCCAACTAGATTATCACATTTTGGGGGGCACAACAAGATGGGAACACAAAGCAATGGCTTCCATACTTAGGCCAGGTTCTGTTTGGTCTAATCAGCCTCTGCAAGCAGCAGTGTGTGGAGCAAGAGTTTCTTTCAGTATTTTGACAGGCGAAGTTCTGTTTGGGATCATACATTTTATATCACTTAATACAGATTGTCTTGGGGTGGTTTTGTTTGTTTGGTTGAGGTTTTTTCCCTCAAATTCAAAGATTAGTCTTCTGTTTCTCCTTTGTATGTTTTACTTACAGAAAATTGGAAATTAGCATGTCAGTTTTTTCCCCTCAAATTCAGAGATTAGTCTTTTGTTTCTCCTTTGTAGGTTTACTTACAGAAAATTGGAAATTAGCATGTCAGATCTTCTATAGCTCAGGTATTTTAGAAACTTGCATAGCACTCAGATGATGAAACCACTTCAGAGGAGGAACAATACCATCACAGTCATTAAAAATCAGTAACTTCCCTTTCTATATATGGTATATGCTTGGGTTTTTTTGCAGTAATGATTCTAAAATGTATTAAAAGCCCTCATTGTTTTCTGGGCAGGAGGCATTTTTCTTAGGAATAACAGTGTTGTCAAGAGTATTGATGTTGACTGTATTGATACCAACATTGCATCATCTTCTTTCTTCAGCCACAGGGATAAGCATAATGCTGGAAGCCCAGTGCCCAAGTGTCCCATAAACTCATGAATAATGGTGCTAACAGAGGGAAGTGAAGCAAACATGGGACTGTTGGGGAAGTGCAAATAAAGCGTATGAGGATTTCACAGCAGTTTGGGGCTAACAAATCTGTTTCACAGGAGAAATGTCTGGTTTCTGCAGGAATTGTTGCCCCAGAGGCAGAAGTGGCTTGCCTGATGTTGGGTTTTTTTAAACATCTCTCCTAAAAAGATGCTATTGCCTGGATCATGTAGTTTGTAAGGCCCCTTTTATGGTAGTTTGTTGGAATTAGAAGTGATCAAATTAGTGTGTATGGCATCATCCTTCATATTGCTAAATGATATTGGAAGAAAAAAAAATTACATTGGCTGCATTCCAAAATCACTTTGCAAAGTGACTTTGTTTTCCCTTGACAATTTCTCATATTTCCTGTTGGTTAATAAGTGATCCCTAAAGATTCAGTAAATATGAGCTTGCTTCACTTGATTTTTGAATAGAGCAACTGAAGGTAGTATGTGCATCTAGTGGTCAAACAAACTCCAAGTTCATATTTTCCTGGCTCTTCAAGAGTGGCTTTTTATATAAGCATTTCCTGCAAGAAATTTCCCATTGTAAGGCTGTCAAATCCATGGCTTTGCCTGAGAGCACTCACAGAGTATGACTGGTGTAAACCAGCTTGTACTACAGACAGTGATGGCTCATGGCACAGTTTCATTCTTATCTCTGGATGATGAAGGGAATGCTTAATCATTGGATATCTCAGCCTCCTCTTATCAGAACAGCAGGTAGAGAGATTATCTACATGTCTCTCCATAATTTATTTGCTGAAATAGGAGATTTTCCAAAAATCTTTTATAATCTCTATTTCCCTCTTAAGCAAGTTCTGATAATGTCTGGGTTTTTTGCCCTCTGGAAAGTGGCTTGCTCAGGTGTTTTGTGACTTCTGTTCTTAGGCAATAAAGGTAGTTTTTATTTCCAGGAAGGATTGCATATAAGTGTTTAATTTTCTATCAATTTTTGTCCAAAGTTTTCCAAAAATCTTCTTTAATCCCTATTTCCCTCTTAAGCAAGTTCTGGTAATGTCTGGGGTTTTTTTGCCCTTTGGAAAGTGGCTTGCTCAGGTGTTTTGTGACTTCTGTTCTTAGGCAATAAAGGTAGTTTTTATTTCCAGGAAGGATTGCATATAAGTGTTTAATTTTCTATCAAATTTTGTCCAAAATCTTTCTCTGATGCCATTAGTTCCTCTTTTTCTTTTGAACTCCTCCCTCAAATCTAGCACTGCTTCTCTGTCTTCTGCTTGAGTGACAGTGCATATGAATGCTCATGCATCTGAACTTTTCTGGAAACTGGGTGAGGACTGATTTTTGGGTTTGGATTTCTCCAAGTCTTGGCCCTAAAGTTTCTAGATGTGAAGAAAGAGGCAGAAGCATGCAGCCACATGATGGTAGGATTACTTGATCCTAAGTGACAGTTTATGCAGTGAAATTGTCCTCTTAGTTCAGTCATTCTGTTCCCTTTCTTTCATGAGATTTAAGATGGGAAGATGATGGTGGTTTTGCCCTACAGCTGCTGACAGCCCTGAGTGCGGCCCTAAAGTTTTTAGAAGATGTGAGGAAAGAGGCAGAAACATGCAGCCACATGATGGTAGAATTATTTGATCCTAAATGACAGTTTATGCAGTGAAAGTGTCCTCTTAGATCAGTCATTCTGTTCCCTTTCTTTCGTGAGATTTAAGATGGGAAGATGATGGTGGTTTTGCCCTACAGCTGCTGACAGCCCTGAGTGTGCCATCATTATCATCTTCTCAGGCTCTATCCCTAGGTGTTCTTTCCATTTTGCAGTAAGGCTCTTCCAAGTATAGTTGACACTCAGCTGTATGTCAGAAGCCTCTTTCTGTTGGGTGGGGGAGACTGTTTTTTAAAGGCTCCTTCAGAGGTTTTCTCAAGCACCACTTGTAGCTCTGAATATATGAACTCAAATTGCAATCTAAATTGTGCTCTGTAGCTGAATTTTTGGGTGCAACTTTTTGGTGGTGCTTTAGCACTGATTCTGTAAAAAGAGGTTAGCTGCACTAATGAAGCAGTGCTTTTAGCTCTGTTACATTAGCAGCTTACAATGCAAGTAGAGACAGTGTTACCCACTGCAAGCAATCTGCAGGACACTACATGGAGACCCATATCTGAATTGCTAATGCAGTGCCTTGTGGGGAGAAGCCAAGGGTGAGGATGGTTGATATCTGGCAGGTGTCATTGCAGTAGCATCTCTCTGGTACTTTCTGTGGGTTCTTTTTGTTTCCTTGACTCCAGGCACAGCCAAAACATTCATGTGTTTTGTAGGTGTGTGTCATGCATTGTGGGTAACACAGGTTTTAGCCTGTGATCTTAATTTCATTTCTTAGTTAGTCTTGCAGACAATTTTGCTGAGCTGCTGTTGTCTTCAAGATATTAATTAGTTTTGTGTTAAACTAGATTTCCATTAAATTTTCTATTTTGGTATTTAAACTTACTCTTATATTTGGCACTAAAACTTAATTTTTCATGCGCAGCAGTCAGCCTGATGGTCTGGTGGTGAGCAGCTCAAGTTGTGCTTGTTAATATTGCCATCGTGTGGCTGGATTAGATTTGTAACTCCTCCCCTCTTCCACACCCTCACCCCCAGCTTTTCTTGGTTCTTAGTGCTGGTAGCAGGTTTCTAGCAGATATGAAGGTGATCAGGAGTATGAACAACACAAATGTATAAAAATCTCTGTCCCAGTTAGCTCACCTTCTGAGGATATTAGGACAGCAAGATAGGAGACAGTGTTATAAGACAAAATGTTAAAAACATATGTGACTTGTGTGTTGCCTTTGTATAGCAAGCCATACTGAAAGAGTTTGATGAGAAAGGTGTGTGTGGAGTGGGCTTTACCTAGAGAGAAACCTGCAGTCTCGTGCGTTTATTGTTTCTTTTTTATTTCTCTACAGCTATTTGTGGTGGAGAAATACACAAAGATGCTGGCCAGATCCAATCTCCCAATTACCCAGATGACTACAGACCTTCCAAAGAGTGTATCTGGAAGATCACAGTTTCTGAGGGTTTTCACATAGGAATCACATTTCAAGCCTTTGAGGTGAGAAATATCATTGCATATTATATTACAGATGTTACCTTGCCTCTACAAACCCTTTAAAATGAAGAAGAAAGTAATAATAATAATAGTAATAATAAAAAAAAATTGTTTGATTACTTCAGAGTACCATTTACCTTACCAGATGTTTGCTCAGAGATTTTGATTTTTGAAGTTTAAAATATGCTGAGTTTTCAAAAACTGTTACTCTAGACAGAAAGAATTAGAAGGGACTCAAAAGTGTTGATGATTTTAGGTAGGGACTCCTTAAATTTTCACTCTGGACAAATTTAATTAAATGGTCACAATAAAAAAACTCTTGTTGGTGTCACTGGGTCTTGTCAGATTTCAGGTTGTGACTCCCCAAAGAAACATCATGTTCCCAGATGGCAGACAGACTGAAGAGGTCACAAAAAGTTTTCTTCTGCTGGTTATAGGATGTCTTACACTCTTAGCTACATGCCAGTGATCAGTCTCTGATTGCTGATGTTAAGTCACAGACAGGAGTGGGCAGGACCTTGGTTGGTGCATAAATCTCATCTATCCCACAGGCTCCTGTGGTTTGTGTACACTCACCATGCTTGTCCTATAAAGGACTGACACTACTACTTCACCATGGCTATGCCGTGAACCTTTTTGTTTGCAGTTGTTCTGCTCTAGTTCTTACAGCTTCTTTTGCAGAAGCAGTTTGTGGATGGTCAGGGACTGGGTTTCACTGCAGGACAGCCATGAAGCTGTGGCAGAACTGACATGTGCCTAGGCTCAAATGCAGTTTGAGCTGCAGGAGAGCTCAGTGGCAGCCCCAGCAAGTACTTAGTTGTAGCCAGTTGTCTGGGGAGCTGATCTGTGGCAGGTCTGTGTCACTAGCCTGGCTGGAAGAACTCTTACTAGTGAGGTACAGACACCACTTTTCCTGCTGCAGATTGAGTGGCACGATGCATGTTCCTACGACTACCTGGAGATCCGAGATGGCCTCACTGAACAGAGCCCGCTCATCGGCCACTTCTGTGGCTACGAGAAGCCAGAAGACATCAAATCCAGCTCAAACAAAGTGTGGATGAAGTTCGCATCTGATGCAACCATCAATAAAGCAGGCTTTGCAGCAAATTTCTTTAAAGGTATGTGATCGAGTACCTCTCACAGTCAAAGCTGGGGACAATTTATCCCTTAAGCTACTGCCATCCACCAGTCAATTCATTCTATCTATCAATTGGCACATTATCATCTATCTACTTGTACTTAGGATTTTTTTGAACAATTTGTTTGCCAATATAGAATTTATGTACAAATTTCTTTGAGACTGTAGAGGGGCTTGATGCTTAGGCAGAAACACCTCCCCCCTGATTAGGACAGAAATCAACTCTGCTGGGCTGGTGTCAGCATAAATGTTGCCCTGCTGGATGGAATGTCACCTCCATTTAGCCGTAGCAGAGGACACTGACATTTTCAAAGAACTACTAATACTGCACAAGGACTGTTAAAACCAGCTCTCTGCTTAAGTTCTATTCCAAAAGAAACCTCTGGAGAGAGGATAAATCTAAATGCAAGTAGAGTGCCAGTAAAAGAATACTGAGACCTTTAGGAAACAAATGTGTTCCTAAACTGAGATTCTCTTCAGGAAGATGTAAGACTAAGATTTTAATTTTTTTTCTTTTTTTTTTAAGAGCTAGACCCTATAAATGGTCCTTTACCAGCATCCTGGTGACTTGATAGAAGCAAGAACCAATATCTAACTGCTTGGGAAAATAGCTGTGGAGCTGCTGGGGGTCAGACAGTCATGTTTATCTTAGGTTCACTTGCACTTGGACAGAAATAATAGTTGCAGTGCCAGTATTTGGATTGCATAAGTCCTTTATTTATTTCTACCTTAACTTTTGTCTCGTATTGAGTGTCATGGTCCGTTTAGGTTTCTCAAATTTTTAGGAGAATTTACTCTGTGAATTAAACTTTATTTCATGAACTTAAGACTTAAAACAAACACGTAAGGGCTCAATACACTTGGCTCAGACTAGTCTATCCTATGAATTCACTTATTCACCATTCAAGGCATAAAATGTCATAATTTATAACCCATAATGCTTAAACCATGCACTTAAGTGGGAAAAAAAAAGGTAAATAAAGTTTAATTCACTGATTATATTCACCTGTAAATTTGAGAGGTATTAATGGACTGTGACAAAGGGTGATTGCAAGATCACTGGCAAATACTGTCACATTTGATCTCAGTCCCTGGACAGGTCTCACAGTACCTGTATTTCCTTGTTTAAGTTTCTCAGATTCCATAAAGGCACAGAGAATACTTCTTCCTAAAGATATTTTGGCCTTTTCAGGAGTGAACAGTGTAGGCTGACTGTGTCAGAGATGTCTTTCAAGATTAGCATTACATGGAGACACAGCAAGTCATTCTCTAAAATCTGAATTTCACCTACAAGTTTGTAGGGGAAGAAAGTTATACACCTGAATCTGAAGTGCTTTCTCTGTGACACAGAGAGTCAAAAATAAATTTGTTTCTTTTTATGTAAAAGTGTGTAAACTTGTGCACTAGTGCAATTGGAGACACAGGTATTTTCTGTGGAGTTTTTGCTGGCAGACTAGATCTTTTGGTGTCTGCTTGGATTTCTCATATTTGAATCAGAAACCATGTAGCTTGTGGATGGTTAGAGCATTTTTAAGTTCATGACAGTAAATTCATCTGAGGAGCAAAGTGGTTTTGCTTGAACCAAGCATCACAGTAGTCATAGCTGCACAATTTCTAGCCAGCTTGCATTGTGGGCTGAGCTGATGTCTGTGTGCAGACACATGTGCAGGCTACATGTGGAGTTTCAAGCTGGAATCCAAAGTCTGCAGTCCCTACCTCCATATCCAGCAGGACTGTGACTACCAGACCCTCCATGAGCAAATTAGATGGCTCTGCAGGCACTCTTCAGGCTGTTACTCACAGCTGATTGAGCAATTGAGCAAAGCTTTGCCTTAATGAATTATGAAAGGAATAGAGCTTCAATTAAATGTCTTACAACACTGAAAGAAAATAACTTTGCCTAAAAAATCAGAGTTAAGGGTGGAATTGAATGTTATGCTTTGTGAGACCATGCAGTGGTAATGTCTAGGTTTTCAGAGAAAATAAACCTGCAATCAGCTTAGAGGGTAAGCCATTGGTCACACCCAAGGTGCATTGCCAGGAGGATATGGAGAGCAATTACCTCATGTCTACCCAGTCAGGCATATCTCATGGGATACCTCCAGGACTTTTCTTTTTAGTTATCTTCATTTTGGCAACAATTTATTTGTATCAATGAAGCCTATTTTATATGGTTGAAATGTTAGTTCATCTGCCTGGAGCAGGGGAGAAGAATGAGAAGAAGCAGCAGGGTCATGTACTGCCTGTGGCTCCCCATCCCCTTCTGCCTTTGCACACCTGTGGCTTTGCTGAAGGGGCTGAGTGTACCTTGTAGGGACACCAGGCAGGGGAAGAGGGGCTTGGAGTGAAGTTGAGCCAGGCAAAGGGAAGGAGAAAGATGTTTTCTGTAAGTGTTTTAATGTATTTGTTTTCAGTTTTGGTTTCCTCTAAACCAGCACTCAAATATTTATATTAATTGGCATCAAATTAAGTTAAATTCCCCAAAATTGTCTGTTTGAACAGAACAGTAATTGGTGGATAATTTGTCTGTCTCAACCCAAAACTTTCTTGCTCTTATTCTTCCTGTTTTCTTCCTCATTCCACGGGAGTTGCAGGCCAGGGAATGAACCAACTGCAAGGTGGGAGTTTGGCTGCTGGCTAAGGCTAACCCACCACAGTCATGTTAATAAAAGCATCTGTTAAGGGATGCATGTGGAATCAGGGGTCAGGGTGAGAAGCCAGTGGCTAACTTCGTATTAAAATATCAGTTCAGGTTGTTGAGATGTGATTGAAGAACCTGACTTCAAAGTCCAGGAGGGCAAGGGTTCATGTGCCTGTGAAAAGGCAGAACTACTTGCATGTCCTGCCAGCTCCTTTGCAGCACCCTGTTCCGTGGGGTATCACCTCCCTCAGCTCCATTGCTGTGTGTGCCATAATGGTTTGGTTCCTGGTAGCTCAAGTTACTCAAGAGCATAAGGAATTTAAAACAAACACAGCAAAAAAATGGCATATGAGAACAAAGACAATGATGTCTTCACAGGAGACACTGTTTTCCTGCCTGAAAAAGCACTGTTGGCTAGTAGAAGTAATGGTAGTGCTTTATGGTCTGGTGTTAGGAGGGTTTCAGCACTTGTGGGCTTTGCTGCAGTGCCTGCTACACCGTCTTGGCTCAGCAGTCAGGGCTCTGTTCCTTCTGTCCAGAAGGGCTGCCTGAGGAATATCAGGGTGTTTGGGTGGTCAGGAAAGTGCCACTTGCTCTGTTTTTTTCCTGACAGAGATGGATGAATGTTCTCTGCCGGACAATGGTGGGTGTGAGCAGCACTGTGAGAACACACTGGGCAGTTACAAATGCACCTGTGAGCCTGGCTACGAGTTGACAGCTGATAAAAAGAGCTGTGAAGGTAAGTAACCCACAGACTGAGCCATCTGACTCTAGGAGGGGTACTACAGCTATAAATGGAATTGAACAGTCTTGGAAGTGATTTTCCTTACCCCTCCATCCTCTTTATTTCACTTTATTTTCTCCCAACTGATATTTTTGTTTTTGTTAACATCTTCCATTGAAAAACAAGTTTTGATTCAAAAAATCCTGAAAATTTTCAGCTTTATACTGCTAATCATCCCTAAACCCAGTTGTCCTTCATGGCCAGAGATTGCTGTTCAGACCAGATCTCCCACAGTGCAACATAAGGGAAGTAGGCATTAAACTTAACCATTGAGTGGCCCAAAAAATATTTAAATCTAACACTGAATTTATTTGTTTCTCATAAAGGAATTTGCTTCATATAATAAAATACCAGTGTTTTGTCTGCATGCAAAACAGGCTTTTCCACACTGAAGAGAATTTTCCTCTCTTCCTGTTTCATGAAGGAAAAAAACCCCATGTCTATAATAGAAGGTGTTTGTATCAGCTTTCTAGAGAGTTAATCTTATGCAACAAGTGTTGCTTCTATCAAGAATATAGCTGTTGGTGTGCTGAGAATCCATCCATTGTTCTTGTCTCAAAACTCTGTCTGTAGGGACATTTAGGGAGCTCCACATGCTATCAGTGGTGCTCTCAAGATCACCTGGTTTGCCCTGACTTCTGCTTTGTCAAACTCTTTGGGTAAGAGTGCTGTCGACTTGGTGAGGGCAGTCAGGTGCGTGCAAAAGGGGGTTTTTTGTGTTTTTTTTTTTTTTTCATAATTTCTTGCAATTTTAGCAAGTCAGTTGCTAATTTGTTATAACTTGGCAGGGCTTTTTTCTGAACTTCACTCTTAACCTCCTATTTTAAACTTGATTTGTGGGCAAAACAGAAAGGATAGTCTTTGAAATCATAGCAATATACAGCAGAGTAAACTGCTTTTTTTTCTCCAAAACCACTTGCTTGCTACTCTATTTATATTAAAGCTGCTCCCTTGTGTTAGGGTTAGTCCTCTTAATGCAAAATGATGCTGGGAGCAAGATACAGAAAGCTTTTATCCCTGCGGGTTTTGAAGATGTGGCTAGATCTCATTATTCTCAAGAAACAACAAGGTAGGAAAAAAGAAAAAAAATGCTTTGTTGCGAATAGAATTTTGCAGCAAATTGAGGTTTATTCCTTTCAGGTAATAGCCCTGCCCTCCCACAAGAGGATGAAGCTGAGATGTCTTAAATTTTTTAAGGATATGGGATAATACAGCTAAGTCTTGACTTTGCCTTCAACTTTCCCTAGAGAACATGCAGTCCAAATATTATAAACCACTGAAGAGTTGACAAGAAAGTCTTCCTTATGATTCCATTATCTTGTAATTATTCCATTACTGATGAACTTAAAATTGTAAGGTTTGTAGCACTGAGTGTAGGTGAATTTACCAAGCTGGGCTTTACAACTGTGTTGTGCATGTCAAGTCAACTAATTCACAGTAAGCCCAAGAACAGAGATTCAAAAGGAAATTAGTCTTACATGGTGGCTCTCAGGGCCATAGCCTCATTGGGTCTGTTTGACTTGTGATTTACTGCAGGTGAAGTTTCTGTCTTCTTCACACTTTTTAAGCCATTTTAAGCTCTGGAGGCTGGGATTTTCAGTGTGCCACCTACCCAGGATCTGGTTCATTTGGGTTTCTGTCTTCTTCACACTTCCCAGCATTTTAAGCCAGTTCTGGAGGCTGGGATTTTCAGTGTGCCACTACCCAGGATCTGGTTCATTTGATAGTTAACACTGTGGCCCAACCTGTGTGTCTGAACAGAACCAAGTAAAACTTGTGTTCATTTATTGCCTCTCCAGCTGCCTGTGGGGGCTTCATCACCAAGCTCAATGGGACCATTACTAGCCCTGGATGGCCCAAGGAATATCCTACTAACAAAAACTGCGTCTGGCAGGTGGTAGCTCCAGCCCAGTACCGGATCTCTCTGCAGTTCGAAGTGTTTGAGCTGGAAGGCAATGATGTACGTAACCAGTCCCTGCATCTCAGAGGTGGGACAACTGGCTAAATCAGAACTGGATAAATCCTTGGGGAAGAGGAGGCTCTGTCTTACTGATGGAGCTTCTGGTTGTTTTCCCACCCTCAGTGTAATTACACCAATAACAGTGACTGTTCTCCTTGAAGTCCTTTGCTTTCTCTGTGGAGTGGAAGGATTAAAGCTGTTCTATTATAAGTGTGTGCAATGGTTTAACCCAGTCTGGAAACTACACACCTGCTCACTCACTTTCCCCCAGTGGAATGGGGGAGAGAGTCAGAAAGGTAAAAGTGAGAAAAACCTATGGGTTGAGATAAAGACAGTTTAATAGATAAAGCAAAAGTCACACATGCAGGCAAAGAAAAATGAGGAATTAGTTCACTGTTTCCCATGGGCAGGCAGGTGTTCAGCCATCTCCAGGAGAGCCGGGCTCTATCACACATAGTAGTTACTTGGGAAGACAGACAATGTCATTCCAAAAGTCTCCCCTTCCTCCTTCTTCCCTCTACTCACCCCCACTTTATAACTGGGTATGATGTCCTCTGGTATGGAAGATCCATTTTTTCAGTGAGGATCAGCTGTCCTGGCCATGTCCCCTCCCAGCTCTCTGAGCACCCCCAACCTTCTCACTGGTGGAACAGTACTAGAAGCAAAAAAAGGTCTTGGCTCTGTGCAACTCCTGCTTAGCAGTAACAAAAAGTCTTGATATTATCAAGCCTTTTCTCAGCACAAATCCATAACACAGCCCAGTACCAGTCACCATGAAGAAAATTTAATCTACCCCAGCCAAAATCAGCACAATGGGCTTCTTTTCTCTACTAGTTTTGCATAATTGTAGGTATTTTCCATCCCTAATAGGTGTCCTACCTCCCACCTCCCCAGTGCTGCTTTTGCAGGAAAATAGTTGGAAATGAACAATGAAGTAGAGTTCTTCAATGGTAAAGGAAATAACAGTAAAAGAGTCTGTTCTCTGCCACGCACAGTGGAGTTTGAACAAAGCATTCAGGTCCGAGTTTCCCTACAGTAAATGGGAGCAGTGGCACTTCCGTAATTCAGGAGGCTGCTAAAGTTCATTCAGCACTGTCAGGTTCTTGGATAAGGTGGAAATGATTACTTTTTCTAAATTCAGTGAAGCTTTGCTATTCTGAAAAATGCACCCATCCTTTAAGATCAGGGCAGCAAGCGAAGGGGTGAGAAAACTAACAGAGAAGATTTTGGGCAAGTGAGGAGTGCATTTGAGTACAAGGCTGTTTCTGTTCCATCTCTGTCCCCTTCCTCTGAAATGCTCTCTTCCAAGGCCAAGAGCTGAGAAATGTCTTCCTCTCTTGGCAGGTCTGTAAATATGACTATGTTGAGGTTCGTAGTGAGCTGGCTTCTGATTCCAAGCTACATGGCAAATTTTGTGGCTCAGAGAAGCCTGAGGTAATCACATCATACGGCAACAACATGAGGCTGGAGTTCAAATCAGACAACACGGTCTCCAAGAAAGGCTTTAAAGTTCACTACTTCTCTGGTATGTTATTGTATTCTTTCACTTGCTTACCTGTCTCCTCTGACTGAACCTCTTGGTTTTGGTGAGCTTTCTTCAACATCCTGCCAGAGCCTGACCTGGTTCATTGAATCTAAAAGCATGGTTGCTCTGTTCTGTGTTGCCTTCATCTTGGGTTCTCAGTGTAGTGTATGGTCCAGTTTCATAGTGTGGTGTCAGCAAAATGCATGAGTTCCATCAATACCTCCAGTCCTTCTACAGCAGGAAGCAATGTGGAACCTTACCCTAGAAGGTATTACTGTCTCTAGAAGATTAGAGGAAAGCTTTTTCCTCTGAAACTAGAAGATGTAGAAAATTTCCAGTGGTGTTCTATATAGTAATCATTCCCATCAAAGAAATGTATACTAGTGGAAGTTTTTCATCCTGTTCTCAATCCTTTGCCAGTGATGTACCTTGTTGGCAGGCAGTTCTGGAGGTTAACTCTGTGTAATTTGGAAGCAGAAATTCAATTTCGTTGTGTCTCTTCAGCAGAGGCCTAGGAGTATTAATGCTTTTGAGGAGAATGGTCAGGTAAAACGGCCTTGAATTAGGACAGGTGCAGAGTAGAATCAGGCCTCAGGGTTTGACTTATTAAATCAAACAGGAGGAAGGATGAGGTGGGTATGATTAACCTAGAAATATGTTTGGGAGTGAGGAAAGAGATTAATTTATTGAGATCTGGGGAGGGCATTATCCCAAGAAAAAGCAGAAATAAACTTCTCATAAATTAAAGTGAACTGGAAACCATGAGCAGATCCTATGCTCAGAAGGTGGGACTGAGGAATGCATAGTCCTGAACACACAGGAGTCAAGATCCACTGGGGTATATTTCAGCTTCAGGGAGCAGTTGATACCTTAGATCTTCTTAATCACCTGGCTGTTTGTGCTCAGAGCTATTTAGAAATGGAGGCTCATTAGAGCACATAAGAACTTGAAAATATAAAGTAGATTTTTACCTCGGCTAGTGAATTTGTGTGATGATTTTCCTGGGCTCTATTCTTAAAGAATGAGATGCTGTTCTAGGTTTTGTTTAGACAGGAGTCTTTAACGAATAAACTTACATTATAAAATAGAACACATTTGTGATACATTTTATGGAATGTGAGACAGTTGAAGAGAATAGGATCTTGGCTAAAAAGCTGACTGGACTAATCCAGCAGTAGAGTTGGAGATTTGCATTGCTATCTGCCAGCCTGGGTATGGGGTTCTCTACAGGTGACTGTGGTACCCTGTGTCACTGTTAACTCAGTATTTGTTGGTTTGATCCTGCCCAGACAAGGATGAATGCTCCAAAGACAATGGTGGTTGCCAGCACGAATGTATCAACACCTTTGGGAGCTATATGTGCCAGTGCAGAAATGGCTTTGTGCTGCATGAAAACGGCCATGACTGTAAAGAAGGTAAAGTCCCCACTCCTGCCCTCGGGAATGCCAAGGTACTTTAAACACTGTTTGGTTCAGGGTGCTTCCTGCCCTGAGCTGAAAGGAAGTTTGTACAACATACCAGGCAAGGGCAGTGAAAAAGCCCCAGCTAGCTGCGAAACTGGCTAGAAATATGACCATTCCCATTCCTCAGTCTTGCTCTCTATATGCCCACAGGGGATGGACAGGGTGGGGATGAGAAATTTGACTTGCAAAAGGAGCAGTTGTGGGACATCATCATTAGACTGGTCACTGCTGCTTCATTTAATTATTGTGTTTGAGTCAGAAGAGAAAGCATGGGCTGATCTAACCACTTGCTGGTGCCAAAACTACCTTTCTTCCTGCACCCCTATCCCTGCTATGTGCTCCCATAGCTTTTCTGTGTATGGTCTCTGGTCCTTGTCTGACCTTTGCATGAGCTGATAAAGCTCTCCAAATTGACAAAACAATGCACGGCTGAGATAGCACCAGAGTCAACACTGTGGAGGGGTTGACATCATGGCCCTAGAACAGGGCAGATGAGGTGAATGAGCAGGAGAATAGATTAGGGTGTGAGGACATGGGTTAGGTTAATGAGGCCCAGGGGAGTGAGATGGTCCATTTCACCATCTGCCAGGTTAGCTCAAAATAAGTATAGGAGAAACCCACCAGAACTATGGAGTGATACTAAAAGGTCTTGTTTGGTGACTGAAGCCTTCCATATCTCTGCCCTGCAGAGGGTCTCAGTGGGCAGAGAGGACCATGTAGGACACTACAGGGTTGCCATGTGAGACTTGCCCCAATGCGATTTCTCTCTCCCAAGCTGGTTGTGAGCACAAGCTGAGTGGTGCAGAGGGAATGATGAGCAGTCCCAACTGGCCTGACAAGTATCCCAGCCGGAAAGAGTGCACCTGGGACATCTCTGCCACACCTGGCCACCGAGTGAAAGTAGTGAGTAGCCAGAGAGCGGGCGTGTGAGGCAAGAAGCAGGCTGGGTTGTGAGGAGCTGAAGTGACTTCCCACCTCCACTGTGTGAGTGGGTGGCTGATGCCCTTGGGTCCTCTTTGGGGCTCTTGGAGGAGAGTTTTCTGGGAGGCTGCCCTGGCTTGCAAAAGGGCAGAAGGTCTCAGAGGGATACAAGACAGACGAGAGGCAGCTTGGAGGAGACTCCAGCAGATGACAGCTGTAGAGTATTGCGCTCTGTAAACAGATGGCATAAATGCCCTCCCACCCCTACCCCTCCTTGTGAGCCACTCTCTTGGGGCCGTTTCTGCATTAGGTGGTGGCTGAGCCAGCCCCTCAGAGGGAGAGGTGTCAGGCCCACTTTACAAATGGCAGGACATGCCCAAAGCTGTGCAGATGGCCCATGTATTGGGGGAAATTATCCCTGTGCTCAGTGGAAATGATATTACAGGACTGCCCTTCTGGTGTGCTGGGCAGAATTTCCAGCCAGAAAAATAAGTGTTATAAGGCCTGCAGTTGGTAACTGTTGTCATGCACCCATGTGAGGCAGAAAGGCTGAGGCAGCACAGCACACTGATAGGGAGTTCTGATCTTTGCCACCTTGAGATTACTCTTATCTGAAAGCACATTATTCTATTTTAGTGTGTGGGGAGAGTGGGGCAGATGTACCATTTGATCTGTTACTCACTTGGCATTTCACCATATGCTAAATTGCATAGTCAGATTTACAACTGTCTTAATTCTCCATATTCTTGCTCTAGACCTTCAATGAGTTTGAGATTGAGCAGCACCAAGAATGTGCCTATGACCACTTAGAAATGTATGATGGGCCCAACAGCAAGTCACCTATCCTTGGCCGCTTCTGTGGCAGCAAGAAACCAGACCCTGTAGTGGCTTCTACCAACAAGATGTTCCTCAGGTTTTACTCTGATGCTTCTGTGCAAAGGAGAGGTTTCCAGGCAAAGCACAGCACAGGTAAGCTGGTTGCTGCCAATACCCCAGTGCCAAAAGATGTCCTCAAGGCTCACTACATTTTTTACTAGGTAAAAACAGACACACCTTTCTCCTAAATTTTAAGTGGTGTACATTCGGTTCCCAGACCGCTGCCAGTGCCATACCATAAATACCACCTCCCATAACAGCTTCAAATTGTCTTGGTATTGGACATTCCTGTTCAGGCTCTTTTGTTGAATTTGAGGTATTTGGTTGAGCAACAATCCTTTTTGTTCCACATCAACCATTGGAAAAGGAGGTGATGCAATTTAGCCGTGTATTGGCCCACCCTCAGAACACACCCACATTAGATTGATTGTGATAGAAGCAGAGCTGTGCTGTGGACAGGCACAGCTTGATCCTCCTATCTGTGCAGCCCAAAGGTGGGTGTGTTTGTTTGAAATCCCTGTCACTGTAAATAGATGAAACATGCTCAAAGTAGCCGTGCACCTGACACTGGTGAAGAAGTGTCTTCCTCATTGGCTGCAGGAAAACTCTGCTAAAGCATGCAAGTTCTGCACAAACACAGGGCTACTTTTGTGCATTGTGTGGGCAGGAAAGGGTTGTTTTGGTCACCGGTTTTCTGATGTGTGTCTGCTTCCTGCTGACAAAATACTTGGGGTCAGAATTTCATCTACAGAACAAAGGCAAAGAGCAAAGCAGTTGCTTTCTAATACAATAAAATTTCCCAGAGTATGTGTCAAGTATGTGTTATCCTGCTAGACTAAATTGATCATCTTTCCATATATGTTCTGTGCCAAAAAAACCAAGTTCCTCTAAGTATTGTGTGTCTTTGAATTCATGGGTGACTGTAGAATTCACCGTTTTATTGTAGTTTGGTGCAGTGTTTAATTACCTTTCCTATTGCACTTCAAGCTGGAGGTCTTCTCTGCTCATGACTGACCCACAAGTGGGATGAGTCTTTGTTGTGAGTGAAACTGAGAGACTGTTTTGTGTCCTTTTCTCCCTTCAGAGTGTGGTGGGCTCTTAAAGGCTGAAGTGCAAGCTAAGGATCTGTATTCCCATGCTCAGTTTGGGGACAACAACTACCCAGGTCAAGGCAACTGTGAATGGGTGATTGTAGCTGAAGATGGTTATGGGGTGGAGCTAATATTCCAGATATTCGAGATAGAGGAGGAGGCTGACTGTGGGTACGACTACATGGAGATTTACGATGGTTACGACAGCACTGCCCCCCGTCTGGGACGCTTCTGTGGCTCGGGGGTAAGCCATGATAGCAGTGATTTCAGGGGGATTGCTGAGGGTGGCAAGGATATCCTCATACCCTGTTTGGAGAGGGGCAGTTGTCACATAACGGGACTGAGAATGCTTTGTGGCTGGGTTTTGCTTCTTTCTCTTCCTCAGGAGATCACAGCCATTTGCTGTTCCACAGTGTTGGCTGGAAAATTCTTGCTGACTGACTGTTTTAGCCCAGGGCCATGTACAGCAGCATGAGACCACCATGCTGCTGTGCCCCAGTCCTGCCATCAGTGTTGTGTAAATGTGGGAAATGGCTTCCAAAGGCCGGTTTCATCCTGTGTTGTTTCGTGGCTCAAGCCAAGTTATTGTGGCCATGCTATGGCAAGGGTGAACAGTGGAGGGCCTTAGAGCTGTGTGATGCTTGCTGCCTTTAGGATGGCACGCTGTCTCCTAAACTGTCACCTGCATCCCCATTACCAGGAGTGATTCTAACATGAGTAATGGTGTGTGGTTTTTGAAATCAGAAGATCTGTGTTTGATTTCTCTAGGCCTTTAGCAATTAAATGGAGATGTTATTGAATTTAGAGAGAGACAATCAGGGACCAGGTGTGTGGAAGAAGTTCTCACAAACTGGGGAAATGGTCTGGAAACCAAAACAAACAAAGGCAGAGCAGCTTGGTGTGAAGAAGCTCAGGGCAGCTGGGTAGTAATCTGCCTACCTGCACACTGATGAATGAAGAATGGCTGGGAATGGGACGCACAAGGGGATTGCAGCAGGTCACAACAGTGACCTGGACATAACCAGAACTGTCATGTAAGATGAGTAGCTGAGTTATTTGAACTCCGGGAGAGCTTCAGTTGCCAAACAGGTTCCAGTTTTCTCCTGAAAAGACAATGACAAATTAGAGTAAACCTGAAGACTGGAATGAGAATGTTCAGGGAATAAAGCAGGTGGAAGGATTGTAGAGTGGACTGACATCAGTCTTCCAACATAAAGAGCAAAGGAATGTGCTTAGGAAGGCAGATCAGGGCAGAAGGTACTAAGCATTCAAGTCTTCGTGTTTACTGGCCAATCTGTCTTCACTGTGGGCTTAAACTCCAGTGTCATGGTGCAGAAAGTTATTTAGTCTCCATATTTGAACCTCTGTGTACTGTCTTCTTTCCTTTTCTGCAGCCTCTGGAAGAAATCTACTCTGCAGGGGATTCCATTATGATTCGATTCCATACAGATGACACCATCAACAAGAAAGGATTTCATGCCCAATACATAAGTACCAAATTTCAGGATGCATTGCACATGAGAAAATAGTTTGACTGCTCCTCACAGATATTCCCCATCTGAAGATTGAGACATTTAACTGTGATCTTTGTCTTTTTTTTTTTAAGCTTCTGTGCACTTGGCCAAAAGCAGTGTACATTATTTTCTGTAACTAAAACTAAATCCAGTCTCAAAGGTTTGCCTCTGCAATTATTAGCATGACCCTTTCTTGTTAACCTACCCAGGACCAAAAAATTGTCTTTTAATAATACCTGCCAGGGCATAAACATTGTATTTTGCACAACTTGCCATGGGGCTGAAGGAAGACTGAACTTGAATTGAGAATAGCCTTCGTCTCTTGCATATCTTGTTTCTAGGTGGCAATTCCCAAGCATCCACATGAGTTGTCTCAACGTATTTTCTGGAGCAAGTGTTTTGGACAGACATCCAGTAGGATTTTTTCAAAGGACTTTGTGAGCCACATACTCTCCCCTACCTGCCCCAACTACTCTGTGCAATAAGAGAACAACCAGATGGCTGTGCCTGCATCACTCTTTCTGTCCTCTCTATTATTGTCTTGCTTCTTGTTGAGTTGAGAGCAAGGCAGGGGACAGGGACAGTCTCTTCTAGCTACATGGATTCCAGGGAATGAGGACGACCCAGTATTTGGTTTGTAGTAATTGTCATGGTATATGTTGAATAGAAGTACTTCAATGCAGCGCCCAAGGCAAGGGTGGTGGCTGACACGGAAATGTTGTGGTGGGATGCAAGGCAAAGCTGTGTGATGGTGGCAAAGCTTAGTAACAGGAGTGTTGACAGCATGCTCTGGTTACACCACTGTGCAAGGCAGCTCAGAGGGCTGTGGCAGCAGTCCAGGCCCTGTCTTAAGTAAGGAATCTCCCCTTCTCACTCCACCCATGCTTCCTGACCATACTACCACTTCCCTGTGAGCCCTTCCTTCTCACAGCAGAGCTGCTCTCCCCAGGGCTCCCTACCACAGCCTGGGGGTGCTCTGCAACTTCAGCTGGCCAGAACATCTTGCTGAAGGAATCGCTGGGGCAGGGGAAGTCAGGGTGTCCCTGAGGCAGAGGGACACAGGCCATGCTACAGGTCAGCTTTGGTGATCTCTGGGAACGTGTCAAACTTGCAAGCTGCAGGCATGGGGCTAGGAATGGAGGAGTTCTGGTTTCTGCTTCCTCCCCATTTGTCACTGGTGCATGGCCCAGTCTCTTAACTTCACAGCAAGGGTGCAAGTGAGATGGTAACTTTGACTTAGAGCACTTAGAGCTATAAGGCTCAGACATGTTCTTGTTTGCCCGTGAAAGCTACCCAGCCACAGGCTTGAAGAATTAACAGGTAGCTTGGTGCTTCTTTAAAAAAAAAAAAAAAAGTGTGTTTTGGGGGAAGCACTGTAACTGAGCAGTTGACATGGGAGGAAAAAAAATACTTAATTTTGAATGTTTCATTAAGGCACTCATGGGCAATTATGAGCTAAAAGCTGAGGTATGTTAGCTTTAATAAAGTATTTATAATCCAAGGATTACTATGTTTACATAACCATTGTGCTGTCAGGCTTTGGAGTGGAACCTCCTCTCTTGTGTATGACTGTGGAGAAGTGTGAGGCCAGTGCCACTGTCTGGCACAAACAACATTCCTGGAGATAAGGGTATTTTCAGGTGGATGACAAATAGACCCAGCCCTCTCCAGAAATCCTTGAATAGAATATGGGCCATGTTTTGTGAATACTAGGAGAAGCAAATGCATGAAAATATTTTCTTGCTTAGATCAAGAAAAGTAAAGTAATTTATGCGTACACACAGAGGATTATATGTATATAAAATGTGCATGTAAAAGACTAGTAGTCAAAGCCTTAATAAGTGTAATGTGAAAAATACTGTACCATTGACTATAGCTTTATTGCAAGCTGTATAAAATCATGTTATCTCTGTTTTGGTTTGGGCTTTTCCGTTTGCTTTATTTTAGCTCTGCTTTTTTAATTATTCAAATTTTGTGGCCTTTTTACAGGCAAGACCTCTGATCTCAAGCTGTTTAACCATGCAAGTCTGGGGAAGTGAGCTCTGCTAGATGGGGAGTGTGGTTTGTCCTTCTCTTCTTTGCTCCAGTTCAAGCAAAATTACAGTAACTCAGGTCTGGAAATTAAAGTGTGACATCAACCCCTGTGAAACAGAAGCAAAGTTTCAGGTGACAAGCAGCAGTTTATGTTTCCTGACCTTTTAGTGGCAGCAATGACTCTAAAGAAAAGTAACTGTAGCAGGTTCCCATGTACTTTAACATATTTTTTCCATGTTCTGGTAATTTCCCATACACCCCAGGCTGGTTTCATGCAGATGCTTGCAATGTGGTCTGACAGATTATGACACTTGTTAGTGTTCATCCAGGTGTCTTTTGTGACAGTGTGTTCACAAATATTGTACTGTGCGTTCCAAACAATGATCTATGTAGAATATTTCTGCTGTACTGACTGGACTTTACAGTCAATAATTCTAAATGAGTGAAATTTTCTTAAGAACAAAAATATCAAACCCTCTGATGTGTGAATATGTATTCTGGTTTTTGTGTAGTTTTACATTTCACTAACTAAAATAATTTTTAGAGGGGAAGAAGAAGGGGGTGTGGGGACAATCACAAATGTACCTGTGTCCCAAACAAGTCTCTGCAATCATTAAAGACCGTGGATTCAGTTGTACATTCTGTTGTATGCTTGCATTTCAAAGGAGGAAATTTCGTACTATATTCCTTGTTCTGCCAGCTGTTGTTTGGGTCTACTGCTAATACTGGAAAGGAACTTTCCTGTGGTCCTTTAGGTTTGCATTGGCTTTTGCAATCAAGGGAGCATTTAGAAAGTGGGGCAGAGAAATAAGTTGGCCAGCCCAAGGCCTACATTGTTCCATGTGTTGCTCACAATTTAGGGTGCTGAAATGCAAGTCTGCAGTGATAAATATCAGGGACCTGGGAATGAGTATGTAAGTATTTTTCAAAGGATCAGCTCATTTGCTACACTACAGCCTATGGCCTTCAGCAGCAGGTGCAAAACACCCAGAGACTTGAAACTCCTGTGCGAAGGACAGCAGGATGCGGCAGATGTTCCTTACTGCAAAGTTTTAGTCCACAATCCTTGGCAGCAAAATGCTGCTATGGCAGCACGTCAAATGCTTTTCTTCCTCTTTCTGTCCACTGCTTGATGTCTGCCCCGCTTGCTAAGGACCATGTCTGAGCTCTTTCCCCAGCACACACCTAATTTATGAATATTCCCCTACCCAGAACAGTTCTGTGGTGTGTGTCACAACTACCCAAGCCTTCATGGTGTCTGAATTTCCTCCCAGCTGTTCCCAAAGGCAAAGCAGGAGCGGAGATGGAGAAAGGAATGAGCATCCCCATGCAGCCTCCTGCAGCTGAGTACCATGGCACAGTGTGAGCCAGTGGCACAACTTCCTTCAGACAAAGAATGATGCCTCAGACCAGGCAGGCTCATTGGTCTCAGCATCAAGCCAGTAGAAATCTTCCACTTTGTCCTGGTATGTCCAACAAATGCTCAGGCAGATGAGGTGGTAGCCTAAGAAAGAAAAAGCAGGATTCCCTTCTGTGCCTTGTTTTAAGTTCAGTCTTAGAGCCAGAAGCTGCCTTATTTGCCATGCAGCTGGTAGAGAAGGTATGCAGGCTCCAGTGCCCTGAAGGCCAGCTTCCCAGGTGTGTGCCAGAGCCTGGATGTTCTGGGACCCAGCCAGTTTGTTTGAGTCAGCCCCAGAGAAATGCCATCATCCCTTCTGCTTTGCAGGTCCTGCATGTGTTAGCAGAGAGAGAATCTTATCCTAAAAGGAGCACTAACCCTGACATTGGGCAGTCTGCTGTTATTGCATGCAGGGATTTTTCATGAAGTGTGAAATGGTGAGTGGGAGTTGTGCCTTTGGATGGGAGTAGTAGAGGGATGTCAGAAAGCAGGAGAGGTGAGGCACTGCACCAACTATTGATTGGTGAAAAGCTCCGTGGGGGTGTTTAACCCTCCCTTTCTCTGCCCCAACCAGATCAACCAAACTCACTCCTTCATGAGCTCTGCCTTTCCTTACAGTGCAAGAGATGGTTTCAAATACCTGTTTGGGTTTTAGCATCTGCCCTCAGCCTTTCTGTC
Organism: Passer montanus; assembly: GCF_014805655.1. Classification (NCBI taxonomy): domain Eukaryota; kingdom Metazoa; phylum Chordata; class Aves; order Passeriformes; family Passeridae; genus Passer; species Passer montanus. The sequence goes on along the minus strand of NW_024366703.1, from coordinate 2,340 downwards.
CTGGGTGTTATTGGGTCTTAGGGCAGTTGGAGCAAAGAGGAGTTGGTGCCCTAGATTATGGCAGGGACCTCTGCAAGGTCATTCTCATGGGCAGGTGTCAAGAGGATGCTGTCATTGTTCCAAATGACACAGCATTATTGCATCCAGCTTAGGAGATGTTGAATATTTTCCCGAAATGTTATCCCCGTGTGGTTATTTATCCCCTGAGTGTGTCCTGTGCTCTGGAGCTATTTAGTAAGAGAACGTTTTCTCACTGCCCTGTGCTACTCATGCAGTTGTTTGTGAATTGTTGAAAGATGTTGTTTGTCACAGTTTTGTTCATAGGTTCAGCTGAATCAGCATGCCAGTGGGCAGGAAGGACATGAATATGAATCATCCCCTCCAAGACCTCCAGATGTAAGCCATTTTTAACTTGTCCTCATCAAAGCACACATGCTGCTGGGTTGCAGGGCTGGCTCTAAGGGCAGCCTTAGACTAATGGAAACCTCAAGGCAATCTCCTCTCCATTGTGGCTGGGTCTCATACATGGCTGCTGTTTCTGCTGTGTGCCTGTCCATTTCATGCAATCCCAGATGAGCAGTCAGCAATGGTTTCCCATTGTTTTAGAGTACACAAGCATTAGAGCTGCAGTCTTCAAGGGAACAAATGGAGGAACAAAGAGGGATGGACCTGAGCTGTGGGCAAATGTGATATTTCCATCAAAATAATGATAAACTTTTCCAGTGGGGGGTGGGAATGTGACCAGAGAGCTGCTGCCACAGTGGGAATTCTTGCACACTGTTTTCTCTCCAGTACTCCCATGGATTCTGAGTTCCATGTGACAAACATCACAGAAATTATATTTTGCCACTAGGATTTTTATATGACCGTGATGCAGGGGACAACAAGTGTCTATGTAAATGAAGATCAAGACAAACACAACAAACTGAACATCCAGACACAACCAAAGGCCACAGGAACAAAGAAACCCAGGAGAAAGTAATCAGATTTCTATGAAAACCATCTGGCCTCTTACTGAAAGAAGGGCACAGAATTGTAGCTGGAGGTGGAAATAAGAGACACTATACTTTTTCTTAATTCATTCATTTTAATTAAGGGCATCTAAATCCCTGCAGTGATACTGATGGTAGAAAAGAGCTGCCAGAGAGTTGCCTGCAGTCTCCAATGCTCAGGTAAGTGATCTCCTTGCAACAGGCTGCAAAAAGCATGAATGCATTCATTTCAATTGGCAGGCAGGCTGCAGGACACCGTTGCCCTCCAGCCCTGTGAGCTGTCCCGACTGGTGGTGTCCCTGAGAAAGGTGGGCCAATACTCCTGCTGTTGATTTGAGTAAAGATGCTGTGAAGGAATGGCCAGTTTCAAGCCACTGGAGAGTGGTTCAGTGCTTTTCAGCGGGGGAAAGCACAGAGCTGGAAGTCAGGAGGTACATTGCCTATCCCACTCAGAATTGGGGTTACGCTGAGCTCCTGGGGGTTGACAACAGACTTCAAAGTAAAGTTCTGCAAGATGGTGGCTATGAGTAAGAATATCTCCATTCGTGCCAGGCCCTCTCCTGGGCATATTCGTTTTCCTGGAAGTGAAAGCAGCAAATAGAACTCAATGGGAGTTTCTGAGTAGAGCAGAGTTTGTGCTAAGCAGCTGTGTTGCACAGCTTTGTGTGCTACACACAGGCATAGCAGTGAGACAACTGTCAGGGTTACAGAGGGCATTTTCAAGAGAAGAATTTGTTGGCAAAAGATCCCTGACAGTTTGGATGGGTGTGTGAAGGAAGAAGAGGAGCAGGAGAAGACTTAAGTGTGGAGGGAACATGACAGGAGTCAAGATGAGAGAGAGCAGGGTGACATAAAGCACAGGTGAGAAAGAGGAAGGTTGGGCCTATGGATAGGTGAATGGTTGCATGTAGCCTAAGAGGTACTTAAAAGGTGCTGGGGGAAAAGTGGAGCTGTCACAAAAAGATTTGTTCAGGATGACCTGGGTGGTTGTGTAGGAAGGTGACAGGTATTCTAGTGCCAGTGGATCCCATTCATGTCATTACATTGACAGCTCCTAGCAGGAGATTTGAGAAGCCATCAGGCCTGAAGAAGATGGGAGATGCCACTGGAGATGGGGATAGTAGAGAGGAGTTATCCAGAGAGCAGTAAGCCCCAAGGCAACACCTGTGATGAAACCACAATCCTATCAACTGAGCCAAGCAGAAGGAGTATCAGTCTGGGTAGTCCGGCAGGTCTTGCTTACTAGTAGGAATAGTAGGAACCTTAAAGTGGAGAAGAAAGGTATCCAGAATTATTGGGAACTAGAGCACATAGCTGACAAAGCTAATTCCAGCTTTGGTGAGGGAGT
>NW_024366702.1:0-2677 GCF_014805655.1 Passer montanus | reverse complement strand
ACCCCAAAACCCACCCAGAAACACCAAAATCCCATAGAGACCCCAAAACCCCAAAATGCCCCACGGGGACCCCAAAATCCGCCCTCGCCCGCACTCAGCACTGCGGGGCACCCCAAAAATCAGAGAGACCCCAAAAACACCCAAAAACACCCCAAAAACCCAAAAATCCCCCCTCAGAACCACAAAAAACCCCAAAACCCACCCAGAAACACCAAAAACCCCAAAATCCCCAAAAACCCCCACAGGGACCCCAAAATCCGCCCTCGCCCGTGCTCAGCTCTGCGGGGCACCCCACAATCAAAGACACCCCAAAAATGAGAAATCCTCACCCAAAAAAACCCCAAAAACCCACCCAGAAATGCCAAAAACCCCAAAGGGGCCCCAAAACCCCAAAATCCCCCACAGGGACCCCAAAATCCGCCCTCGCCCGTGCTCAGCACTGCGGGGCACCCCAATGTCAGAGACACCCCAAAAACACCCAAAACCACCCCAAAAAAAAACAAAAATGAGAAATCCACACCCCAAAAACCCCTCGGAACCCCTAAAAACCCAAAAACCCACCCAGAAACACCAGAAACCCCCAAAGGGACCCCAAAATCCCACATGGGGACCCCCAAATCCTCCCTCGCCCGCTCTCAGCACTGCGGGGCACCCCAAAGTCAGAGACACCCCAAAAACACCCCAAAAAAACCCAAAAATGAGAAATCCCCACCCAAAAAAAACCCCTCAGAACCACCATGTAGATTAGTCACACCCAAAGAAAACTTGCTTTTAAAGTAGGAATGAAAAGGAAAAACATTCTTTGGTCCTTTTTCTCTTTTTTTCTTGAAAAAATTTTCTTGACCAAAATGATCATATTAACATTGTTCTCCACAAAATAATGTGCTTATAATGCTTCTATAAATCCTGCCTGGTTTCCATTGTAAGCACAGGGAAAATTAAAAATTATTTCAAGTAAATCAGGATAAGAACTAGGATTTGCAATGGATAAGAATCTGTCTAACACTTTGACAAAGAGTACAGTACTGTACACAAAGTGTAATGCCCCAAAAACCCTAAAATCCCCTAAAAAAACCCAAAAATCCCCCCCAAAAAAACCCAAAAACAAACAAACAAACAAACCCCAACAAAATCCCCTAAAAAACGTCAAGACCCCGCCCCAAAAATCCCCAAAAAAATCCCCCAAAAATTTTTTTTGGGGAATTTCAGGGAGGAATCCCGGGATTTTTTGGGACAGGGGCACCGGGAGTTTTGGGGTTTTTTGGGGGTTTTTGGAGGTTTTTTGGGGATTTTTTCAGGGTGGAATCCTGGGATTTTGGGGATTTTTTGGGATATTTTGGGGTTTTTTTGGGATATTTTGGGGGTTTTTTGGGATTTTTTTAGGGAATTTCAGGGAGGAATCCTGGGATTTTTTGGGAGGAGGGGTACCAGGAGTTTTGGGGTTTTTTGGGGATTTTTTGAGGAAGAATCCCAGGATTTTTTGAGGGATTTTTTCAGGGTGGAATCCCAGGATTTTGGGGATTTTTTTGGGGTACTTTTTGGGGTTTTTTGGGGTTTTTGGGGCGCTGTGACCCACCCTTGATGCGCTCGCCCTTGCTGAGGCTGAGCTCGCCCTGCGCCTGGTGGGGTCTCACGGCCCAAAATTTTGGGAGATTTGGGGTTTTTTGGGATATTTTTGGGTTTTTCGGATATTTTGGGGGTTTTTGGGATTTTTTTAGGGAATTTCAGGGAGGAATCCCGGGATTTTTTGGGATGGGGGTACCGGGAGTTTTGGGGTTTTTATAAATCCTGCCTGGTTTCCATTGTAAGCACAGGGAAAATTAAAAATTATTTCAAGTAAATCAGGATAAGAACTAGGATTTGCAATGGATAAGAATCTGTCTAACACTTTGACAAAGAGTACAGTACTGTACACAAAGTGTAATGCCCCAAAAACCCTAAAATCCCCTAAAAAAACCCAAAAATCCCCCCCAAAAAAACCCAAAAACAAACAAACAAAAAAACCCCAACAAAATCCCCTAAAAACCGTCAAGACCCCGCCCCAAAAATCCCCAAAAAATCCCCCAAAAATTTCTTTTTAGGGAATTTCAGGGAGGAATCCCGGGATTTTGGGGTTTTTTGGGATATTTTGGGGTTTTTTTCGGATTTTTTTAGGGAATTTCAGGGAGGAATCCTGGGATTTTTTGGGGAGGGGCTCCAGGAGTTTTGGGGTTTTTTGGAGCTTTTTTTCAGGGATTTTTTGAGGAAGAATCCCGGGATTTTTTGGGGATTTTTTGGGATTTTTTCAGGGTGGAATCCCGGGATTTTGGGGATTTTTTGGGATATTTTGGGGTTTTTTGGGATTTTTTAGGGAATTTCAAGGAGAAAACCTGGGATTTTTTGGGGAGGGGTTCCAGGAGTTTTGGGGGTTTTTTTGAGGGTTTTTTGGGGGTTTTTTCAGCGTTTTTTGGAGGGTTTTTTGGGTTTTTTGAGGAAGAATCCCGGGATTTTTTGGGGATTTTTTGGGGATTTTTTCAGGGTGGAATCCTGGGATTTTGGGGATTTTTTCGGATATTTTGGGGTTTTTTGGGATTTTTTTAGGGAATTTCAGGGAGGAATCCTGGGATTTTTTGGGGAGGGGCTCCAGGAGTTTTGGGGTTTTTTGGAGCTTTTTTTCAGGGATTTTTTGAGGAAGAAT
>NW_024366701.1:4867-5371 GCF_014805655.1 Passer montanus | reverse complement strand
GTTTGTGAACTTGTCAGAGGTTGCCTCGGTTGGCCTGGTTATCCCAGGTTATCCCATCCAGGAATTCTGGAATTTGCTGGGTTCAAGGCAGTACGAGATCAAAGTCGCTCCCTGCTCACGCCTGAGCAAAGGGACAGTGGGAAGGCTGGATTTGGGTGAAAAGACACAAATTTGGGAGCAGCCCTGTCCAGGGAGGGGTAACAGAGCTGGGGAAGGGGTTAAAAACTCCCAAGAGCTGAGGGAACTGGGGGTGTTTCTGGAGAAAAGGAGGCTCAGGGGGGACTTTGTCATCCTCTACGTCTCCCTGGCAGGAGCTGGGGTGGGATCACGCTGTCTTGCTGTGTCCCCAGGGAAAGGATGAGAGGAAATGGCCTCAGGTTGTGCCAGGGGAGGTTCAGAGTGGGTATTAGGAAAAAAAAGTCACCGGAAGAATGGTTAAGCGTTGGAATAATTTGCCCAGGAGGTGGTGGAGTTGCCATCTCTGGAAGTGAGATGGATGTGGCA
>NW_024366701.1:1984-3725 GCF_014805655.1 Passer montanus | reverse complement strand
AATTTCTCCACCCTCCTGACTTGGCTGGACTTTCTCTCTGGAATGACCTTCTCGGTGGTCACCACTAAAAGACCCTCCATTCACCGTACATCAACCACCGTGACAGATGGACTGAGATGGGAGAAGGTTCTCCCCTCAAGGACTGAGACATGCGACTCCTACATGGGAAAGCTCATCTCTTCTTCCTTAAAAGACTGAGATTGAAATCCCTACCATAGGGTGGGGGAAGGTGTGCATGGGGACCAAAGCAAGTTTTGCAAGCGACCACTGGACTGAGAAGACAATGGTTCTTGCCTACTGCTGATGGACTTTTTTGTAGGACGCCTGCTGCTGACGATGCCTGCTGCTGATGGACTATTGATGGACTTTTTATACTCTTTCTCAATAGACTATTTTGAAATGTGTCCCCTTCCCCCATTTCTAAAGGACTATAAAAGAGGTTAGAGCTGACTGATACCCTTGAGATCTCCTCTGACGTGAAGACAACAGGCTCTGCCTGCTGCTGATGGACTATTGATGGACTTTTTATACTCTTTCTCAATAGACTATTTTGAAATGTGTCCCCTTCCCCCATTTCTAAAGGACTATAAAAGAGGTTAGAGCTGACTGATACCCTTGAGATCTCCTCTGACGTGAAGACAACAGGCTCTTCATCAATTGGACTTTCGAGGGACTTTGTCATCCGCACGTCTGGTAGCTATACACCTCCTTGCTTTTCCTCTCTTCTTCTCTTTTTTCCTTATTCTTTCCCTTCTCTTAATTCCTCTTCTCCCTAACACATTTTTGCTGTGGCTATTCAATAAACGTGTATATGTTTTGATTTTACTGCAAAACCCCTTGACGTGTCAGTTTTTGCACCCTGAGATCAGTGAAAAGAACCTTCACGAATCACATCCTTAGGACGGATCGTGTCAGAAGCCTCGGATGAAAATCATGTTGGGCATGACAGGCATGGGCTACTCAAAGATAAAGTCGATTCTCCTCAGCCAGATGGATCCGTGACTTAAAATCTCTGTCATTGTCATGGGTTTTTGGAGAAAGTCTGAGGCCAGCTCCTCAAATGGAGAATAGGCAATGTTGCAGAGAAAGGACTCGGAAAGGGCAATCAGGAAGTTCTTCACCCACTCAGAGAAGGTCATGTGGTCAGTGTTTTCTGAGAACATGCGTGGGACGTAGGACGGCGGGTCCGGGCCCTGAGCAGTTCAATAGCCAAAACCAGCTGGCACCCCTGAGAATAATTAAATTTCCTTAACGCAAACTTGCATTTTTTGGGAAGATGCGCAGCCAGCAGAAAATCTTTCCCCATCTCTCCATATAAATTTCAGCTAAACCCCTTATCCTATCAGGTATAAATGAAGTTGCAAAAGAGCATTTCACCCTTGTGTACCCCAGATAACAAAGACCAACAACACCTCTGTAGTTCACACAGTCATGAATCCTTCACGGCCAATGAGGGGTCAGTTCATGACCAAGGTTGGGTCAGTTTATGACCTCAACCCTGTGTCCAGGTCCTTCTTGGTTATAAATTGCTGGGGGTTTAATGTTGGTGATAACTGCTCTTTAAAGCCTATAAGCAGGGGAATACGGGAAACAATTTCCCTCTCCAGGGCATTCTGGACTTTAAAATCTTGCTGGATTTTTTTCCCCCATGTAGCTGCAGCAGCTTCCTTCCCATGCCTGGAGGGAAATCTTGGACTTTGCTGAGAACCCGCCCTCCAAAAGGAGCAGCAGCTCCATCACC
>NW_024366701.1:0-1610 GCF_014805655.1 Passer montanus | reverse complement strand
GTAGGTGTTTGTTTTTCATAGTGAGTAGCAAAGGGCACCTGGACCCCTCTCAGCTCTGAAGGGTGTGGTGCTTGTTTCCAGCTCCTGTTTAATGTGCAAATGAGGAGCTGAGGAACTGAGGATTCCAAAGGTGAGAGAGCCAGGTGCCTGCTTGGAGGAAAGCCTTCCCCACTGCAACAGCAAAGGGCATCAAGGCTTGGGTGAGCCAGGACTGCAGGTTTGTTTTTCTCTCAGGAGCGATGAAGCTTGTGTGGGTTATTGCAGGGAGTCTCTTGGAGCTGGCATGGAGTGGTGGAGCAGCTCTGCAGGCTTTGGGCCCCTCACCCCACGATTGCTTCAGCTCCAAGAGGCGCTCAGACTTTCTCAAAGTGTTCACCTGTGAGTGGGACTGGCTGTGATGTGTGGATATATGTCTGAGTGGCACTAAGGAAAGAGAGCAGCAAAGAGAAACCTCAGCACCACTAAAACTACAGCCAAAATGTAGGTTTCATCCTGGAAGTGTTGGTTTCATCCACTGGATTTGCTTCCCTGCTGTGAGGTGAGATTGCTGACCCACTCAGGCCCTGGGTCCTGCAAGTAGGAAAAGGCTGCTGAGCCCCAAGAGTGTGGGGGTGATGCCCAGAGAAGCTGTGCATCCCTGGCAGCGTCCAAGGCCAGGTTGGACAGAGCTTGGAGCAACCTGGTGTAATATATAGGTGTGATTCGTGCTGATAAAATTGAAACAATAATCAATAGTGATAAAGTAATTAATTTTTGGAAATAATAAAACAGTTAAAGGTGTAATGCCAAGGAAGAAAGGGAGAGGAGGGGCTCCCCCATTGCTGCAGATGTTCAAAACAGGAAAAAGCAAGAGATAACGATTACTAAAATTAACAGAAAGAATGGAAAATTTCGATTGGGAAGCCAGGAAAATGCTAACTATATGAGATTTATTGCGTTAATGCTAGAACATAATATTGGCTTATATTATACTAGCTTTGGCTTGCACCAGCTTAGTGCGCATGTGTAATCCAAAAGGTGAATCAAAGGACATCGAGGAAGAGGAGAGGCCTTCATCAAAGACAACCCCCAAAGAGAGTGGTGTGACCACCTAAAATGGTGGAGCAGGCGTGGTAAAGGTGGTGATGAGGGTGGAGATACAAAGTGTGACGAATCAAAAATGGGAGGAGATGGTGATGACATACAGTATAAAAAGGGGAATTTTGGGCTTGGCAAATTTGTACGTGAGGTGGCAGGGGTCCAAGGACCCTGCACTCCGTACCCCGCGTGGTTATTTTTGCTTATGCGCTATTATAAGAACCAAATTGTCCTTTATCACAACCAAATTTTATTGTCAATACTTTGAGTGTATTCAATTTTCTATACTTTTAAGCTACTTAATTAAAATTGCTGCAACATTTAATTTTATTTGGGTTTGTTTTATGATGGGATAATTGGGCAAACATAACACTGGGATAGCGGAAGGTGTGCCTGCCCATGGCAGAGGGTGGAATGGGAAGAGCTTTAAAATTCATTCCAACCCAAACCAGCCTGTGATTCTATGTAATTTGATTTCCCTGGTTCCTGGATGATTGATCAGGATTATCCATGGAGGAGGCCTTGTGTAACTG
>NW_024366700.1:1361-2844 GCF_014805655.1 Passer montanus | reverse complement strand
AAAGGAATAATTTCAAAGGTTTCAAAAATATGGTGAATGTAAAAGAGCACAATAATCTGATCTTGGAAAAGAAGAGGGGAAAAAAGCCCTTTCTTGTATATTCAGGAAGTTCTGTAGTTAATTGTGCAGCACATTTAAATGTGGCCTAAGGTAAAAATAAAAATCCCTGGGCAGTTCCACCCCTAGAACTGGCTGGCTGCTGCATTTCCCAGTCTGCTGCTCTTTTTTGAAAGGAACAGAAGTTCCTGGGTAGGACCTGGCTGTCCTTACGTGGGTATCAAGTAAGAATCCAGGGCAGATAATGATCTAAACTGGCATGAAATTGTCCTGAGAGGATGAAAACAAAAAAAAACCAGTCTGCTGCTCTTTTTTGAAAGGAACAGAAGTTCCTGGGTAGGACCTGGCTGTCCTTACGTGGGTATCAAGTAAGAATCCAGGGCAGATAATGATCTAAACTGGCATGAAATTGTCCTGAGAGGATGAAAACAAAAAAAAATCCTTCCAGGGCAAGGGATGAGTTGGGGAGACAACCAGAAACAAATTCAGGAACTCTGTGAAGAAAAATCTGTGAAAGGAATGGAAAACCTCTCTCTTCTCCTTAGCAAGGGTTTAATTGCTGGAATCCTCTGAAGTTTGGGTTTTATCTCCTCATCAGCTGGAGTTAAAATCAAAGTGGGTTCTGAGGGGCAGCCCCAGGAGCGCTCCAGAAGCGCTGATGGAAGCAGTTTGCTGCTCCCTGGGGCAGCTCAGAGCCCTTGGGGGAAGGGGAAACTGCTCAGGGCATTGGGGGACTGAGCTGGGACCCAGCACATGCAGGCAGGCTGTGCTGGGGCAGGGAGCTGCTCACAGATGGAAACCACAGGGCATTTCATGAACCTGCCTTAAAATCTGTGTGCAACCCCATTTCCCCTTCTCACCTTTCTTATTTGTTCTTTTTTATTATTATTCTTATTTGTTCTTATTTTTTCCCTTATTTTTTGTTCTTTCTCCCCTGATTGTTGTTGTTTGCAGGCTCCCCCTCCCTTCAGGCTGATGGATTGGCCACACCACCCCCCCCTCCACCCAAAAGCAAACCCTACGAGAGCAGCACCCCCAGGAACTCGGTGGAGGTGAGGAAATGGGGGCTGGCAGCTCTTTGGAGAGCAGCTTTGGAGCAGGAGGCACCCGTGGAACTGTCCAAGCTGATCTTAGGGTGGTGCTGCTTGAAACCTGTCTCATCATTTCACTGCTTCACTCCCTGAAACCACAAAAGAAGGAAAAAAGGGGTTTTTGCTTCAGAAGAAGGCAGTGGAGTGCAGGGCCTTTATTTATTTTTTTTCCAAGTGGGAGTTGTGTTGTCCTTGGTCAGGAAAAAAGTGTGTGGGGGTGGGAAGAGATATGGAAAACACAGCAGCAGCAAAAGTTTCAAAAACATGATCAGCCTAAAATACTGCAATAATTTGGGCTGAAAAGAAGTGTGGGGGGAAATCACAATTTTCAGAGG
>NW_024366700.1:0-1194 GCF_014805655.1 Passer montanus | reverse complement strand
AAAAGCCTGTATTTAAATCCTGCCCTTTGTCTCCATTCCATGGAGTGATTTTCTTGTAGGAATATCAAGCTGGCCCTTTGTCAGTGCTGTATCACTGATGTTTCTCTCACCTTGGTGTCTCCAGGCTGTTTGGAATCTCTGACATGCAAATACTGTGTCAGAATCGTTTCACCTGCCCCTGAAATGAAGGTGCTGGTGGTGCCAGACTAATTCCTGAGCAGTGGGAAGCAAGAAAGGATCTTTTTGTGACTGAGAGAGGGATGGTGCTGGGTTCCCAAAACCTGTCAGGAGTTACATTTTGCAATTGGGAGGGAGGGATGTCTTCCCCAGTCTGGTTTACAGAGAGGATTTGGGAGCACCTGAGTGACATAAACTGGGCTTTGTCCAAAAAGAATTCGAAGAGGGATCACACTTAACTGCTTTAGCAGCATGGGAAGACAAGAAAACACTGAATTCTGTTGTGACACTGGAATAAAGCCTTGAAATATGGGATCAGGGGAAAGTTTTTCTTCTTTGCCCTTCATTTGGCTGGAAGTGAGCGTGGCTGCTGTGGTGCTGTGCCCAGCAGAGACCCCAGCTCCAGGGAAGCTGTGGAGTCACTGATCAGGAGGATTAATAAAAGAGCCTCCTTCCCTTGAGTCTTGTAAGGAAACTAATTACTGCCATGTCCTGGCCTGCAGTGTCCCCCTGGCTGGCAGCCAGAGGGAAAGGATTCACAGGCTGTAAAGGGAGGTTGGGGAGGGTTTTCTGAAGAGTTTAGTTAGTTTGCTGTTGTAAAGTTGGGTTTGTCTTCCTTTGGTTAAAACAATCCTGAAATGTTGAGTTTTGGCTGGGAAATGATGAACCACACAAGCTTCTCACTCTCCTGGCCTTTCCCATCTCATTTATTTAGAGGATGCCCCTTAAAACAGGCAGAGACAACATGAATCCCCTCTCAGTGCAGATTTCTGTAAGAGCAGAAACGCCCTCCGAGCCCCTCTGCAGGCAGGCAGGATGTGGCTTGTTTAATTACAGCTGCCCTTGCTCCCATGTTAGGGTGTAAAACTTTGCATTCTGCTTTGAACACATTTTACATCCTTTTGGGGCAGTTCAGCCAGCCAGCAGGAGAAAAAGCTGAATTTTGAAACCTGGAAGGAAATGGGTTTGTTGCCATTTTACTGGTCACCAAAAGGAGGGATAAATGCTGAAGCTGGC
>NW_024366699.1:0-2642 GCF_014805655.1 Passer montanus | reverse complement strand
ATTACATTTCCTTCTATATGTAAATACTGATTTATCTAACATTCTTCAACTTCTTAATTATCATTTCTTATGCACACCAATATTTTGTTTACTTGTTTTGACCACAGCTAAACATGACCTCAGTCTGCTCTCTAAGTTGGGACCATTTATAAGAAAGAATCATACAAGTAACTCCTCTTCTTCCCTTCCATAGATCAACACTTTGTACGTAACAAATTTGATTTTTGTGTGCCATCAGCCTGCCCAGGTGATGCTACCCAGCTGGGTCTTTTGAAATTCTTTCCAGGCCTCTCCAACCCTCACATAAATGACCTGTCATCTACAGATTTTGCTGCTCCTTTGTCAAATTTTGCTTTTTTCCAAATCAGTGATAAATAGACTAAATCACAGAGAGCTATTATTTTATTTAATACAATTGCTAGTATAATTCCAATCTTAAAAAATCTCTAGTTTGACAATTTTATCTCTCTGAAATTTAGCCTGTTTCCTACTTGTGTTTTAAACTTCAGTAGCCATTACCTTTGTAGAATGGCAAGTAATTAAAACATGTTTAAAGCTCACTTCTACTCTGGCTCCCTTTTCCAGAGATGGAAAGCTATCCGTAATAAGGAGAAACTGATAGAAAACACCTCTATTATACAGAATCTGATTGTTTTCCCTCACAATAGTAGAATTTATGTTCTTAGCCTGCCTGTGTTACAGGAGGTTTGGCTCACATAATGATTTCTTTAAAGAAGAAAGATTTTTGAGCAGTCTTGGGAATCTGGAGAGGTCCCAGCTGGCTGGAAGCTGGTGAAGGTTGTCCCAGTTTTCAAGAAGGGCAAGAAGGACCCTGGACTGACATAGGCTTGTCAGAGTCACTTCAGGGCCTGCTAAAATCATGGAAAACATTATTCTGGGAGGTGCTGAGGGTCTGCCAGGACCAGGCAGTCATTGGTCACAGCCTGTCAGACCTGATCTCCTGCAGCAGGGGACCCCGCCTGGCTGATCAAGGGAAGCCACTTGATGCAATCTTTTTGGACTTCAGCAAAGTTTGATACCATCTCTGCCAGGATCCTTCTGGACAAACTGTCCAGGCCACAGCTGGATAAACACACCGTGGGGTGGGTGAGCAGCTGGCTCAGGGTCGGGCACAGAGGGTGGCAGTGGCCGGGGTGACACCAGGCTGGGGCCTGTCACCAGTGGGGCTCTGCAGGGCTCCCCCTCAGCCCCGTGCTCAGCACCACGTTCATGATTTGGACCCAGGCCCCAAAGGAGCCCTCGGGAAGTTTGCTGGTGACCCTGAATGAGGAGGAGCTGCTGACGCCTCTGAGGGCAGAGGGGCCCTGCAGGGAGACCCAGCCCAGGGGAGAGAAGGGCAATCCCCAGCCATGGCAGGCTCAGCTCAGGCCAGTGCTGGCTCTGCCCTGGCACGGGCAGCCCTGGCTGGGGGCACTGGGCAGTGAGAGGCTGGAGAGCAGCTGCAGAGGCCCTGGGGCTCCTGGCAGTGCCAGCCGGGGCTGAGCCAGCGGTGCCCTGGCAGCCAGAGGGACATCCCTGTCCCGGGGCAGCGGGCCCGGCCCTGCCAGGCCAGGGGGGATTGTCCTGCTCTGCTCCGGGCTGGCCCGGCCTCGCCGTCAGTGCTGGGGCAGCCTGGGCTCCGAGCATGGGGAAGGCATGAAGCCATTGGAGAGTGCCCAGAGGAGGCCACGGGATGGGGAAGGGTCTGCAGGGGAAGCCTCAGTGGGGAGCAGCTGAGGGCACTTGGTGTGTTCGGCCTGGAGGAGACTGAGGCCAGACCTCACTGGGGTCTTCAACATCCTCACAACGGGGCAGCTCTGATCTCTTCTGGAGCTGTGCCAGGGCAGGGTCAGGCTGGATATCAGGAGAAGTTCTTTCCCCAGAGGGTGCTGGCACTGCCCAGGCTCCCAGGGAATGGGCACAGCCCTGAGGCTGCCGGAGCTCCAGGAGTGTTTGGGCAACACTCCCAGGGATGTCCAGGGGGGATTGTTGGGGTGTCTGTGCAGGGCCAGGAGTTGGACTGGATGGTTCTGATGGGTCCCTCCCAGCTCAGCACAGTCTCTGATTCCATGGCTCTATGATAAAATGCCCATAGTGGTTTCACCCCAGCATCCCCCAAGCCCCTTTCAGGGCTCGCTCTCCTCCAGTGGAATCAGGCGAGGGGAGGGGAAAAGTGAGAAAACTCCTGTGGTGAGATAAAGACAACTGGGAAAGCAAAAGCTGTGCACACGAGGAAAGCAAAACAAGGAATTAATTCCCATGGGCAGGCAGGTGTTCAGCACCTCCAGGAGAGCAGGGCCACAGCGCCTGGCAGGGTCTCCATCACTCAAAACATCCCTCCTTCTTCCCCCTTCATATGCTGATGCCATAAGACATGGGATGCCCCTGTGGTCAGCTGGGGTCATCTGTCCAGGCTCTGCCCCCCTCAACCTCCCAGGCACCCCCAACTTCCTTGTCAGCATGGCAGTACAGAGAGTAGAAGAGGTCTCTGTGTAACCTCAGCCATAATAAAACCAAAAGCATTTTATTATTATCAACTCTGTGTTCAGCACAAATTCAAAACATAGCCCTGTACAGCAAAAAAAAATTAACTCTACCCCAGCTAAAACCAGTACAATGTCTTACTAAAAAAATATAATTTC
>NW_024366698.1:0-2683 GCF_014805655.1 Passer montanus | reverse complement strand
TGGTGGCCGTCCCCTCCTGGTGTCCTCAGCCCCCCTAGAGCTGTCCCCTGCCAGTGTCCCAGCCCCTGTCCCTGTCCCCTGCCGATGTCCCAGCCCCTGTCCCTGTCCCCTCTCAGTGTCCCCTGTCCCTGTCCCCAGCCCCTGTCCCCTCCCAGTGTCCCCTGCCGGTGTCCCCAGAGCCATCCCTGTCCTCTCTCAGTGTCCCCAACCCCTGTCCCTGTCCCTGCCGGTGTCCCCAGAGCCGTCCCTGTCCCGCAGGAGCTGCTGGCCGATGGCAAGCGCGAGAGCACCACGAGCCTGCTGGCCATCACCCCCACGGACCTGGACATCGGCCGCGTCTTCTCCTGCCGCAGCTCCAACGAGGCCGTGCCCGCGGGAAAGGAGACCTTCGTCAGGCTCAACGTGCACCGTCAGTGCCACCCGCGCCGCACCGCGACACCGCGACGGGGACAGGGACGTGGGGACACCGGGACGGGGACAGGGACGTGGGGACAGGGACAAGGGGACAGGGACATGGGGACACCAGGGATACAGGACATGGGGACGGGGACACTGGGGAAACCAGGGAAACCGGGGACATTGGGGACACAGGACACAGGATATAGAGACACAGGGACATGGGGACACGGGGACACCGGCACACCAGGGACACAGGACACAGGGACACAGGGACACAGGACACAGGGGGATGGGGATCGGGGTCCCACAGTGTCCCCAGATGTCCCCAACATGGGGGCCAAAGGGGGGTGATCGGGAATTAGGATTGGGGTCCCACGGTGTCCCTGAATGTCCCCAGCATGGCTCTGTGTCCCCTCCCCAAAACCCTTTGGAAATGGGTTTTGATGGAATGGTGACTGGGATTGGGATTTAGGATCAGGATTGGGATTTAGAATGGGGATTGGGATTTCAGATGAGGACCTGGATTTCGGATGGGGATAGGGATTTAGGATCAGGATCAGGGTCCCACAATGTCCCCAGATGTCCCCAGCATGGCTCTGTGTCCCCTCCCCAAAACCCTTTGGAAATGGGTTTTGATGGAATGGTGACTGGGATTGGGATTTAGGATCAGGATTGGGATTTAGAATGGGGATTGGGATTTCAGATGAGGACCTGGATTTCGGATGGGGATAGGGATTTAGGATCAGGATCAGGGTCCCACAATGTCCCCAGATGTCCCCAGCATGGCTCTGTGTCCCCTCCCCAAAACCCTTTGGAAATGGGTTTTGATGGAATGGTGACTGGGATTGGGATTTAGGATCAGGATTGGGATTTAGAATGGGGATTGGGATTTCAGATGAGGACCTGGATTTCGGATGGGGATAGGGATTTAGGATCAGGATCAGGGTCCCACAATGTCCCCAGATGTCCCCAGCATGGCTCTGTGTCCCCTCCCCAAAACCCACTGGAAATGGGGATTGGGATTTAGGATGGGGATCGGGGTCCCACAGTGTCCCCAGATGTCCCCAACATGGGGGCCAAAGGGGGGTGATCGGGAATTAGGATTGGGGTCCCACGGTGTCCCTGAATGTCCCCAGCATGGCTCTGTGTCCCCTCCCCAAAACCCACTGGAAATGGGGATTGGGATTTAGGATGGGGATCGGGGTCCCACAGTGTCCCCAGATGTCCCCAACATGGGGGCCAAAGGGGGGTGATCGGGAATTAGGATTGGGGTCCCACGGTGTCCCTGAATGTCCCCAGCATGGCTCTGTGTCCCCTCCCCAAAACCCACTGGAAATGGGGATTGGGATTTAGGATGGGGATCGGGGTCCCACAGTGTCCCCAGATGTCCCCAACATGGGGGCCAAAGGGGGGTGATCGGGAATTAGGATTGGGGTCCCACGGTGTCCCTGAATGTCCCCAGCATGGCTCTGTGTCCCCTCCCCAAAACCCTTTGGAAATGGGTTTTGATGGAATGGTGACTGGGATTGGGATTTAGGATCAGGATTGGGATTTAGAATGGGGATTGGGATTTCAGATGAGGACCTGGATTTCGGATGGGGATAGGGATTTAGGATCAGGATCAGGGTCCCACAATGTCCCCAGATGTCCCCAGCATGGCTCTGTGTCCCCTCCCCAAAACCCTTTGGAAATGGCGATTGGGATTGGGATTGCGGATGGGGATCGGGGTTTCGGATGGGGATTGGGATTTAGGATGGGGATGGGGGTCCCACGGTGTCCCCAGGTGGGCCAAGGGCGGCGTGATCATCGAGGAGGCCACGGAGAACAGGTACGACACGCAGGTGGACTACACCTTCTTCACGGAGCCCGTGTCCTGCGAGGTGCACAACGACATCGGCAGCACCAACGTCAGCACGCTGGTGGACGTGCACTGTGAGTGACCCCAGCACCGGCCCCGAACCCCAAAACCGGCCCCAACCCCCTCCCCACGCCCCGCTCCTGGCTCTGTCCCCGTTCCCCCCCAGTCGCCCCCCGGATCGTGGTGGACCCCAAGCCCACGGTGACGGACATCGGCTCCGACGTCACCCTGACCTGCGTGTGGTCGGGGAACCCCCCGCTCACCCTCACCTGGACCAAGAAGGAGTCCAACATGGTAGGACCCCCTTCCTTCCGGAATGTTCCGCGTCCCGTCGGGGTCGGGGGGGCTGCAGGTGTCCCGAAATCCCCCCAAAAAAATCACCCAAAAGAATCCCCCAAATCCCCCCAAAAAAATCCCCAAAAAAAT
>NW_024366697.1:0-2923 GCF_014805655.1 Passer montanus | reverse complement strand
GCGCTGGTGCACAACCCGCTGAACATTTTTCACATCGAGGTGGCCATTGAGGACGTGAATGACAACGCTCCAACCTTCAGCAAAGCTGTTCTGGACCTCGAGATTGGTGAATTAATCCCTCCTGGTGCTCGTTTTCCTTTGGAAATGGCACGAGATGTAGACGCAGGAAGTAACTCGCTGCTGACTTACCAACTCACGAGCGACCCGTCTTTCTCACTGTCAGTGAAAGAAAAGCCGGGTGGAAAGAAGCAGCCGGAATTAGTGCTGGAGAGACCACTGGACCGAGAGAAGCAGAGTTCTTTTGATCTGGTGCTTACGGCAGTGGATAGTGGGGAACCCGCGATGTCTGGGACAGTCCTGATTCACATCAATGTGACAGATGCAAATGACAACCCACCCGTGTTCAGCAAAAGTGTCTATGAAGCGAGAGTGGCGGAGAATCTGCCGGCGGGGTCTCTGGTGCTGCGGGTGGTGGCCACGGATGCAGATGTGGGCTCAAATGGACGAGTCTCCTATTCCTTCGGCAACGTCCCAGACGACGTGCTCTCATTGTTCGCTATCGACAGCGAGAGTGGAGAGATCAGGACGGTGGGTCCACTCGATTTTGAGGAGGAAAATAAATACATTTTTGGCTTGGAGGCGACAGACGGAGGTGGGCTCACTGATCACTGCGAAGTGCAGATTGACATCACAGACGAGAATGACAACGCGCCTGAGATCACGATTCTGTCACTGTCGAGCCCCGTGCCAGAGGACGCACCAGTGGGCACCGTGGTGGCCCTGCTGAATGTAAACGATCCGGACTCGGGTGAGAACGGTCAGGTGTCGTGCGAGCTGTCGGGAGAGGCGCCGCTGTCGATCGTGGCGTCGTCGGGCGGCTCGTACAAGGTGGTGACGACGCAACAACTTTTAAAGCGATTCCTCTTTCTTCTAACAGATTCCTGATGCTAAAGGTCTGACCTTAAAATGAGCAGTGCATAGGGCAAGAGTGGGTACTGCAGTGAGCTTCTGGCTGGCGGGCGGCAGCGCGGGCGCGGCGGGCGCGGCGCCGCTCGTGTCGGTGGAGGCGCGGAGCGGCGCGCTGTACGCGCAGCGCTCCCTGGACTACGAGCAGTGCCGCGAGTTCACGGTGGCCGTGCGGGCGCAGGACGGCGGCTCGCCGGCGCGCAGCTCCACGGCCACGGTGCGCGTCTTCGTGCTGGACCGCAACGACAACGCGCCCAGGGTGCTGTGGCCGGCGGCGGCGGCGGCGGCGGGAGAGGCGGCGGGAGGGGCGGCGACGCCTTTCGAGGTGGTGCCGCGTTCGGCCGAGGCCGGCTACCTGGTGGCCAAGGTGGTGGCGGTGGACGCGGACGCGGGGCGCAACGCGTGGCTGTCGTACGAGCTGGTGCAGGCGTCGGAGCCGGCGCTGTTCCGCGTGGGGCTGCACAGCGGCGAGGTGCGCACGGCGCGCGCCGTGTCCGAGCGGGACGCGGCCAAGCAGCGTGTGGTGGCCGTGGTGAAGGACCACGGGCAGCCGGCGCTGTCGGCCACGGCCACGCTGCACGTGGTGCTGGCCGAGAGCTTGCAGGAGGCGCTGCCGGAGCTGAGCGAGCGGCCGGCGGGCGCCGAGGAGGAGGCGGCGGCGGCGGCCGAGCTGCAGTTCTACCTGGTGCTGGCGCTGGCGCTGCTGTCGGCGCTCTTGGTGCTGAGCGTGGCGCTGGCCGTGCTGGCGCGGCTGCGCCGGGCCGGGCCGCCCGCCGTGCTGCGCTGCCTGGGCGCGCAGCGCTTCTCGCTGGCCGGCGCCGCCTTCCCGGCCGACTTCTGCGAGGGCACCTTGCCCTACTCCTACAACCTGTGCGTGGCGGCGCCGGCCCGCGCCGTGCCCGAGGCCGCTTGGCCGCCGCCGCCGGTGCCCGTCCTGTCGGCGGAGGAGCTGCTGGGCGGCGATTCCTGCGAGAAGCCGAGCCTGAGTAGTAGCGCCCTGACGGGAGAGCCGCCCGCCGAGCCGGACGCCGCTCAGGTCTGTAAAGCGAATTCCTTCCTTCTGCACCTTTAAATAACGGCGTGCTGGTGGCAGGGATCTCTTGTGGTTTTTTTCTTCCTTTAGTCTGTTAGTATTTCCATGACCCCGTAAAATAACTCCTTCACGTTTTTCTTTTTGCATCATGTCTTGCGATCCGGCAATTGCTGCCTCATCTGCTGTTGGAATGGCAAGCTCAGTTGGAGGTTCTTACCGTTCAGCAGTTTTGAACCTCATTTTAATTCGTGACTCATTGTGATTTAGCTGTAAGGTTTTCTTTAGGAAAATTTTGTTTTCTTAATTTTTGCACGTTATTAACGAAGGAGGCGGATTTTTATTGTGTAGAATGCGATGTACGTTACGGGCTTGGTGTCGAGAGTTTTCCTTCCCGACAGCTTTTTGTCGAAGCATGTGTGTTTGGACTGTCTCATGGGTGGATCACACCCCTTCTTTTGAGGGAAGGGTACTGTAGGAATGCTTACACTATTGAGTCAGGTTGATTTAGGATTTTAAAAGGCTCTCTGTGTGTGGCGCCACCTCTGTATTCATTACCTGCTAAGTACCCGAACTCTCTGCCTCACCTTAGTGCCATCATCACCAATATGATGGCAATATTTGACTTAATACCTAAGTACTAAGTCCTCTTAGTGAGCGTTGTCATGCCTATACTGAGTAAAGTCGGATCGCGCGTGCGCTACCGGCTGGCGGAGGGGCGGGTGCGGGGCGCGCCGCTGTCGTCGTACGTGTCGGTGCAGGCGGAGACGGGCGCGCTGTACGCGCTGCGCTCCTTGGACTACGAGCAGGTGCGCGAGCTGCAGCTGTGGGTGCGGGCGGAGGACGGCGGCGCGCCGGCGCTGAGCAGCAACGTGTCGGTGCGGCTGCTGATCGTGGACGAGAACGACAACGCGCCGCAGGTGCTGT
>NW_024366696.1:0-4225 GCF_014805655.1 Passer montanus | reverse complement strand
TCCCCAAGGGGCAGATCTTCTCCAGTGCAGTGTTCACAGACATGCACTACCTGGGACAGCTCGGGGTCTCTAACCAGGAAGGGCTCCAGGTCATCCAAGAATTGCCAAAGTTTCATTTCCTCGTCCGAGTCGTCCATCCTCTCCTGCATTTCCAGCACTGACCCTGCTGCTGCCTCCTCAGCATCTCCAGCCAGGGCAGCAGCTGCCAGCTCGAGCTCCATGGGACTGCCTGGGGCAGGAGAGGCGCTGGGCAGGGCAGGGTCTGCCCCTGCTGCCACCTCTGTGCCCACAGGGCTGGCAGAGCTGGGCCACGCTGGGGGAAGAGCCATGCTGTCCTCTGGAGCAAGCTCGATGGCCTCTTCCACTTTGGGCAGCTCTTCATCACTCGAGCTGTCCCATGAAACCATCACGATGTCCACTTCCAGAGGGGACAGCTTCTCCTCGCCTGTGCTGTCCCCTGGAGGGACCTCGATATTGTCTTGCACTGGGGATAGCTCCTGGTCACTTGTGCTGTCGTCTGGAATGACCTCAATGATCTCTTCCACAGAGGACAGCTCCGGGTCACTCATCCTGTCCTCATCTTTGTCTTCTTCCTCTTTGTCATCTTCTTCTTTATCTTCTTTGTCTCCTTTGTCCTTGTCTTCACTGTCTTTGTCTTCTTCATCTGCCATGTCGTCATCGTCTTCTTTGTTTTCTTCTGTGTCTTTGTCTTAATTTTTTTTGTCTTTGTCTAGTCTGCTGTCATCTAGGAGCGGTGGATGCCGAGAGTCTCTCCCAGGAGCATCTGCTTCACCTTCTTTGTCTCTCACCTTCTTTGTCTTTTCTTAGTCTGATTTACTCCTCGGGCCTTGGCCTCAGGCAGGGACAGCAGAGCAGCCCCCGCAGCGCCCGCAGCGCCCGCCTGAAGCGGGAGGGACGTTTCCTGGGGGCAGCCGGCTGCCCGCGGAGGCTCTGGGTTCCCAGCCGGGCAGCCCAGGGGCTGGGGGGGCTGTGCAGGGCAGGTGCTGGCCCTGGGCTGCACGGCTCCTGTGCCAGGCACTCAGCCCAGGCCTCCCGAGGGATGGGCACTGGCAGCTCCTCTGCCCCTAAAACTTTCCATTTGAGCTCTTTGTCCTCTGGGGGCAGCTCCAGGATGCTGACATCGTCCCACTCATCCTCCTCTGGGGCCAAGGGCCTGGTCCCCATGCTGTGCTCGGTCTCGTCTTCCAAGTTCGCCTGCATGAGCTCCTTGTCACTGTCATCTTCCCAACTGGGATGTCCTGAGGGGCTGCTGCCATTCCCTCTGGACACGTCTTGCCCACTGCAGGCTTCTCCTTGGGAAAGGTCTTGGCCAATATATTCTTCCCAGTTGGAAAATTCTGCACACCTGCTGACATCTCCTCTGGACAGCCCTTGCTCGACGTGACCTTCCCAGTGTGAGGAGTCTTGTGAGCTGCTAAATTCTCCCTGGGACAGGTTTTGGTCCAAATATTTTTCCCAGCCAGAGAGTTGGCGGCAACTCTTGACTTCCCCAAGGGGCAGATCTTCTCCAGTGCAGTGTTCACAGACATGCACTACCTGGGACAGCTCAGGGTCTCTAACCAGGAAGGGCTCCAGGTCATCCAAGAATTGCCAAAGTTTCATTTCCTCGTCAGATTCATCCATCCTCTCCTGCATTTCCAGCACTGACCCTGCTGCTGCCTCCTCAGCATCTCCAGCCAGGGCAGCAGCTGCCAGCTCGAGCTCCATGGGACTGCCTGGGGCAGGAGAGGTGCTGGGCAGGGCAGGGTCTGCCCCTGCTGCCACCTCTGTGTCCACAGGGCTGGCAGAGCTGGGCCACGCTGGGGGAAGAGCCATGCTGTCCTCAGGAGCAAGCTCGATGACCTCTTCCACTTTGGGCAGCTCCTCATCACTCGAGCTGTCCCCTGAAACCACCACCATGTCCTCTTCCACAGGCGACAGCTTCTCCTCGCCTGTGCTGTCCCCTGGAGGGACCTCGATATTGTCTTGCACTGGGGATAGCTCCTGGTCACTCCTGCCACCCTCAGGAACGTCCTTGATGTCCTCTTCTACTGAGGACAGCTCTTGGTCACTTGCACTGTCCTCTCCAGAGGCCTCATAGTCCTCTTCCACTGAGGACAGCTCCTGGTCACTTGTACTGTCCCCTGGAATGTCCTCCATTGCCTCTTCCACTGACGACAGCTCTGCCTCAGTGCTCGCCCGCCGGGGCCGGGGCCGGGCGCTGAGGGAGCGGCGCCGCCATTGCTGCCGCCCTCAGGGGCTCTGAGGGGAGCGCGGCTCCCGCCAGCCCCGCTCCGCCCGCACGGGCCACACCAACACGGAGCACAAAGACAGACGGCGCTGAAATTGTGTCCGTGTCTTGCCAAATGCACCTGGACAGCGGCCCCAAGGGCTGGGCTGCAACAATGTCAGGCCTCGTCCCAGTTGTGTGAGATCTGACAGGCTTTAGTCTATTTCTGACACCCAGAAGCTTTAGTCTATTTGCAATAAAAGAACAAGGGTCTCAGTCTCCTTGGGATAAAAACCACTTTGGATTGCAGTACTCTGTTGTACACTGGGATTAAAAGGCATAGTAAATACTACAATGGTATCATTCAATATCCATGAAAGTCAAAATCACAAAGAGGTAGTTAGCAACATCTCTACTATCAAAAGAAAAGCTATGCTCTAAAAAATGTGCACAGTTCTGTCACTTCTTGCTCTTGTCTTTTACAACTGAGTTCAGCAGAGGCAGCCTTTGTGGGGCTGGAGGGCACCCTGGTGAGGAGCTTGGCTTTGGCAAGCCCCGGGCTCAGCTCAGCACATTGTCACGGGGAGCCATCCAAAATCAGGGAGGAAAGGAGCCTGTGGGGCCAAAGTAGAAGGGTCTGGGTGTCATTCCCTGGCATTGCCAGCATGTATTTTTAACTATGGAGAAATGCCCAGAAATGGCCTGTTCTGTGCATCAAAAAGGTCCAACCAGGAATATTCATGTGTGTGAATAAATACACATTGCTATGTGGATATCCTGTCCTGCTCCCTGCTCAGCTTCTCCAAGAATGATTAAAAGTGAATGAGAAGGAGAACATTGTGTTGTGCCAATTGATCCATGTCAATTGATCCAAATCTCTGGGGTCAGACCTTTAGTACAGGGAATTTTGTTTGTGTTGAAAAGGACCTCAGAGATCATGTAAAGATCCCCAGGGTTGGGACTGCTTCCTCCCTGGCAGTGCCCGTGGCCAGGTTGGACATTGGGGATTGGAGCAGCCTGGCACAGTGGAAGGTGTCTCTGCCCATGGAGGGGGTGGAACTGGGTGATTTTGAAGTCACTGCCAAGCCAAAGCATTCCATCATTCCATGGAAAGAACTGGAACATTTTACAGCACAAATTAATTTGTCCTGACTCGTCCAGGTTCATTTTTCAGGGTTCATGTCCCTCTCCAGCTTTTCTTCAATCTCCTTTGCTTGGACAACAGCAGGAGCCAGAGCCCTCAGGTGCCACCTGCTGAGATCCCAGCATCTCCAGGATGAGGAATAAATGACAGGATTGGAAAGAAGGAAGCAGCCAGCCACATTTTCCAGAGGGAATGGAGGCAAAAAGAAAGGGAATTGCTTTGCCAAGGCTGCCTGGGAAGCCTGGCAGGACTTCTTGCAGTGGCTGTAGCTTCCTGCTCCTACCTAAAGCTTTGACTGCATCCATGCCTTGGCTCCAGCACCTTTGGAAAAGCCTCCCATGGGATGTGTTGCTATCGTGCCTCTTGTTGTTGCTGCTGCTCCTGCTGCTGTGCTTTGTGGATGCAATGGATTTTTCCAGCCTCTTTCTGAGTTCAGTTGCAACCACGAATCCAACAAAGGTCAGAAGTTCATGACCAGAGTGCACCAGAGAAGAATAGCTTTGTTCAAAAGAAGGATGTTTGCCTGGTACTTGCATGGCCACTGTGCAAATATTTCCAAATTACCAGCATGGATTCAAAGCCATTTCTTTTCTCCTAGTGGGGAAAAAAAAGGAAAGAGAAGGAAGAATAATGGAGAAATAGAATTGTATTTAATAATTTAATAATCCTTTCAAAAATGATGTGAATATTTAAGCTGGCTGATGGGGCAGGCGCTTGCCTGAATCACTTGTGGGGAGGTGAAGGCCACCCAGTCTCACATCTGAGCAACATCTTGAGCAGAAGGGAGCTCCTGCTCAGCTACAGCAACAATCATCTGGTTTCAATCTGCTCTCCATCCCACTCATGGCATG
>NW_024366695.1:0-1013 GCF_014805655.1 Passer montanus | reverse complement strand
CCACTTCCCCAGCCAGCCTGTCCTAGTGGTTGACAACCCCTTCCCTGAAGAAAAATTCCCTAATATTCAACCTATACCTCCCCTAGTGACACTTGAGGTAATTTCTGCTCATTCTGTCACTTGCTACATGGGAGAATGAGCTGAACCTCATATCTGTACTACCTATCCTTTGGAGAGTTGTACAGTGCAATGAGGTTGCCCTGAGCTGCCTTTTCATCAGGCGGCCTGTCCCGCTCCCCTCAGATCAGTGCCCCGGAGCCTTTTCCGGTTCAGGTTCCCACAGCTGCTCCCGCCCCGCCTCCAGCCCCTCCCGATGCTGCCCATGTCCCGTCCCTGCTCTGGTCACGGAGGTGCGGAGGGGCTCGGCGCCCAAAGGTGGAGCCACCATTTTGTGCATGAGCCTCTGGCATTTGGCCACGTTCCCAGTGCTGTTCTTTTGCTTTGAAAATTTTTTTATTGTTTTCAATAAAATTTTGATAACTCATTCTCACTTTTGGGATCATTTATAATAAAGGTTATTGGGTAAAAGAATGAAGGTAATTGGTTTTGTTGTCTATGTGTAGTTATCTATGTTTTGGATGAGTTCTGGTTAATCTGTGGGCTGTTGTTGAGAGCTGAGAGAGGGGGAGGGCTGAAGACCTGACTAAAAAAGAAAGAGAATGAGAGGAGAGGGGACAGATGAATAAGCAGTTGGGGCAGAATACAAGTTCCTGATTACTTGTCCTGTATAATTGAAGGAGATATTTAAAGCAACGCTCTCATAAAAAAGAGGTTTAGGATCATCACAAAGCCAGCAGGACTCTCTGAGATCTGGATTTGACTGGTTCAGGGATAAGAAGGTAGCATTAACTATGTCAAAGAATGGGCCATAGGAAGCCAACTCAGGTGCTTTAGGGCATAGAGTTGGAACTGAGTCATATGTGGCTTTCACTTTAACCTTGTTTTCTGCGAGAAGGGGGTGGGGTCTGAGGGATTGCACCAGTGTGCTTGACTCTGTGACATAGTATTTTGTA
>NW_024366694.1:0-2687 GCF_014805655.1 Passer montanus | reverse complement strand
GGGGATTTGGGGCAGATTTTTGAGCCATTTTTCCAGATTTTTTTTTTAGGATTTTTGCCTTTTTTGGGCTGTTTTTAACAGGGAATTCGGGGGCCGGGGGGTTTGGGGGGTTCAGGATTTTGGGGGCACCCCCCGATGAGATTTTTGGGGTCCCCCCGGTGAGATTTTGGGGTCCCCCAGGACCCCCCCACGGTGGTGGTCGAGGACCTGCGGCTCTGCACCGTCAAACCCTGCCCCGACCTCGAGCGCCGCTTCTGCTTCGAGGTCGTCTCCCCCTCCAAGTGAGACCCCAAAAAACACCCGGGGGGACCCCAAAATTATGGGGGAGGACCCCAAAATTTCAGGGGATCCAAAAATCTCAGGGAGACCCCAAAAAATTCCGATTTTCAAAGGTACCTCGAGCGCCGCTTCTGCTTCGAGGTCGTCTCCCCCTCCAAGTGAGACCCCAAAAACCCCGGGGGGACCCCAAAATTATTGGGGGGGGACCCCAAAATTTCGGGGGATCCAAAAATCTCAGGGAGGCCCCAAAAAAATCCCGATTTTCAAAGGGGGAGGCTTAAAAATCCCTCCCCAAATAGCACAAAATTTTATCCGACAGACCCCAAAACTCGTCTGGGGGACCCCAAAATTCATGGGGGGACCCCAAAATTTCGGGGGAATCCTTAAAAATCCCTCCCCAAATAGCACAAAATTTTATCCGACAGACCCCAAAACTCGTCTGGGGGACCCCAAAATTCACGGGGGGGACCCCAAAAATCCCCGAGGGACCCCAAAGTTTCAAAGGAATGCAAAATTCTGAAGGGAATCCCCAAAAAATCCCAATTCTCAAAGGTTTGGGGTCCAAATCTGCCAAAACAACCCCAAAAAACCCCAAAATTGCAGGAAAATATCCCAAACCCTCTGGGAGGACCTGAAAATCGTCCTGGGGACCCCAAAAACTTTGAGGGAACCCCAAGATTTTGGGACAGGACCCCAAAATCTCCCAGTACCCAAAATCAGGGAACTCCAAACCCCTCAGGGATCCCCAAATCTGCCCCAAAAGGACCCCAAAACTGCAGGAAAAGACCCCAAAACCCCCCTGGGGACCCCAAAATCCTCTCGGAGACCCCAAAATTCTGAGAGAGGACCCCAAAATCCTCCTGGGAACCCCAAAATCTCCCAATCCCCAAAACCAGGGAGCTCCAAACTCCCCAGGGATCCCCAAATCTGCCCCAAAATGACCCCAAAACTGCAGGAAAAGACCCAAAATCCCCTTGGGGACCCCAAAATCCTCCTGGGAACCCCAAAATCTCCCAATCCCCAAAACCAGGGAGTTCCAAATCCCCCAAACCCCCCTGGGATCCCCAAATCTGCCCCCAAAACGACCCCAAAACTGCAGGAAAAGACCCCAAAATCCCCTTGGGGACCCCAAAATCCTCTCAGAGACCCCAAAATTCTGAGAGAGGACCCCAAAATCCTCCTGGGGAACCCCAAAACCCTCTCAGGGACCCCAAAATTCTGAGAAAGAATCCCGAAATCCCCCTGGGGACCCAAAAATTCTGGGACAGGACCCCAAAATCTCCCCATCCCCAAAACCAGGGAGCCCCAAATCCCCCTGGGATCCCCAAATCTGCCCCGAAATGACCCCAAAACCGCAGGAAAAGAGCCCAAAACCCCCCTGGGGGACCCTAAAATCCCCCAGGGGACCCCAAAACCCCCCTGGGGACCCCAAAATCCTCTCGGAGACCCCAAAATTCTGAGAGAGGACCCCAAAATCCTCCTGGGGGGCCCCAAAATCTCCCAAACCCCAAAGCCAGGGAGCTCCAAACCCCCCAGGGATCCCCAAATCTGCCCCAAAGGACCCCAAAACCGCAGGAAAAGACCCAAAATCCTCCTGGAGGACCCCAAAACCCTCTCAGGGACCCCAAAATTCTGAGAAAGAATACCCCAAAAACTTTGAGGGAACCCCAAGATTTTGGGACAGGACCCCAAAATCTCCCAGTACCCAAAATCAGGGAACTCCAAACCCCTCAGGGATCCCCAAATCTGCCCCAAAAGGACCCCAAAACTGCAGGAAAAGACCCCAAAACCCCCCTGGGGACCCCAAAATCCTCTCGGAGACCCCAAAATTCTGAGAGAGGACCCCAAAATCCTCCTGGGGGGCCCCAAAATCTCCCAAACCCCAAAGCCAGGGAGCTCCAAACCCCCCAGGGATCCCCAAATCTGCCCCAAAGGACCCCAAAACCGCAGGAAAAGACCCAAAATCCTCCTGGAGGACCCCAAAACCCTCTCAGGGACCCCAAAATTCTGAGAAAGAATCCCGAAATCCCCCTGGGGACCCAAAAATTCTGGGACAGGACCCCAAAATCTCCCAATCCCCAAAACCAGGGAGCTCCAAATCCCCCAGGGATCCCCAAATCTGCACCGAAATGACCCCAAAACCGCAGGAAAAGAGCCCAAAACCCCCCTGGGGGACCCTAAAATCCCCCAGGGGACCCCAAAACCCCCAAACTTCCCCCAGGTCGTGCGTGCTGCAGGCGGACTCGGGGGGGGGGCAGCGCCGCTGGGTCAGCGCCGTGCAGAGCGGGATCGCCTGCGCCTACAGCCAGGGCACCCCCACGGCACAGGTGGGACCCCAAAATAGCCCGAAAATACCCAAAATACCCCAAAATTCACCCTAAAATAGCCCAGAACGGCCAGGGCACCCC
>NW_024366693.1:0-2689 GCF_014805655.1 Passer montanus | reverse complement strand
AGAGATCGTTGGCCATTTTTTGGGTATTTTAGTTTAAAAGTCCCCATAACAAGAGATCGTTGGCCATTTTTTGGGTACTTAATCTCAAAAGACCCCGTGACAAGAGATCGTTGGCCATTTTTTGGATATTTAATCTCAAAAGACCCCGTGACAAGAGAATTTCAGCCATTTTTTGGATATTTTAGTCTCAAAAATGCCGTGACAAGACATTGTTGGCCATTTTTGGATATTTTAGCCTTAAAAGACCCCACAACAAGAGATTTTTCGCCATTTTTGGGTAGTTTAGTCTCAAAAGACCCCACAAAAAGAGATTTTTGGCCATTTTTTGGCTATTTTAGCCTTAAAAGACCCCACAACAAGAGATCGTTTGCCATTTTTGGATATTTAATCTCAAAAGACCCCCCAACAAGAGATTTTTGGCCATTTTTGGATATTTAATCTCAAAAGACCCCGCAACAAGAGATCGTTGGCTATTTTTTGGATATTTAATCATTGCCTGCCCAGGCCCCACCCCTTTTTCAGGCCCCACCCCTTTTCCAGGCCCAATTCATTGCCCATCCAGGCCCCGCCCCTTTCCATCCCCCATTCATTGCCCGCCCCTTCCCGCCCCAGGCCACGCCCCCTCCTCTCCCCATTGGCCGCCGCTCCCTGGGCCCCGCCCATTTTCCCACGCTCCCACTCCTCACCTTTCCCAATCCCCGCCCCCTCCCCGCTCCGCCGCTCCCCATTGGCCGCCCCAGTGGTGGGGGGAGGAGTCAGGACGCACCCCCAGGTGTTGGCCACGCCCCCTTTAGGCCACGCCCCGCATTTATAGCCCCGCCCCTTGCTGCTGGACACGCCCACAAGGTGCCACACCCCTTCAGACCCCGCCCCTCCCAATTCCCAGTTCCGTGCTCTGACCCCGCCCCCTCCTGAAGCCCCGCCCTCAAATACGCATTGGCCACGCCCCCGGATGGATTTTTATCAATGGAAACCAAAAATCGACACAAATCGACCCAAAAATACAATCCCGGAGGGGGGCGGGGCACGGGCACACCTGTGACGTCACGGGGGAGGGGCCAGCTGGGATTTTGGGGGGTCCCAGGTGGGGTTTGGGGTCTCCACGTGGATTTTTGGTGGGTCCAGGTGAGTTTTGGGGGGTCCAGGTGGTTTTTTGGGAGTTCCAGGTGGGATTTTGGGAGTCCCAGGTGGGATTTTGGGGATCTCAGGTGGATTTTTGTGGTCCCAGGTGCTTTTTGGGCGGTTTCAGGTGGGATTTTGGGTGGGTCCAGGTGGGTTTTGGGCAGTTCCAGGTGTGATTTTGGGGGTCCCAGGTGGTTTTTCGGTGGGTCCAGGTGGTTTTTTGGGGGTTCCAGGCAGGTTTTGGGTGGGTCCAGGTGGGTTTTGGGCAGTTCCAGGTGGGATTTTGGGGGTCCCGGGTGGTTTTTGGGGAGTTCAGGTGAGTTTGGGTGGGTCCAGGTGGGTTTTGGGTGGGTCCAGGTGGTTTTTTGGGAGTCCCAGGTGGGATTTTGGGGATCTCAGGTGGATTTTTGTGGTCCCAGGTGCTTTTTCGGCGGTTTCAGGTGTTTTTTTGGCGGTTTCAGGTGTGATTTCGGGGGTCCCAGGTGTGATTTTGTGGGTCCCAGGTGGGTTTTGGGCAGTTCCAGGTGGGATTTTGGGGATCTCAGGTGGATTTTTATGGTCCCAGGTGGGTTTTGGGCGGTTTCAGGTGTGATTTTGGGTGGTCCCAGGTGGGATTTTGGGGGTCCCAGGTGGGGTTTGGGGGTCCCAGGTGTTCCTGGGTGGGTCCAGGTGGGTTTTGAGGGGTCCCAGGTGGTTTTTGGGGAGTTCAGGTGAGTTTGGGTGGGTCCAGGTGTCCTTGGGGGCAGTTCCAGCTGTCCCTGAGGAAATCCAGGTGGTTTTTGGGGGGATCCAGGTGGGTTTTGGGTGGTCCCAGGTGGGTTTTGGGTGGATCCAGGTGGGTTTTGGGTGGGTCCAGGTGTCTTTGAGGGGCTCTCAGGTGCGTTTTTGGGGGATCCAGGTGTCCTTGGGGAGTTTAGGGTGGGTTCTGGGGGGATCCAGGTGTCCTGGGAGGGATCCAGGTGTGCCTGGGCAGGTGCAGGTGCCCAGGTGTGCTGGGAACTGCTGATCCAGGTGTGCAGGAACCCGAACATCTGGGCGGGCTGGGACTCAGGTGTGAGGGATCCAGGTGTGTGAGGGATCCAGGTGTGAGGGGGGATCCAGGTGTGAGGGATCCAGGTGTGTGAGGGATCCAGGTGTGAGGGATCCAGGTGTGAGGGATCCAGATGTGAGGGGGGATCCAGGTGTGAGGGGGGGATCCAGGTGTGAGGGATCCAGGTGTGAGGGATCCAGGTGTGAGGGATCCAGGTGTGAGGGATCCAGGTGTGCGACCTCCGGGCTCACCTGGGCGTGACGTCACTGTCGTACCCAGCTGTCCCCTCCCCGCTCACCTGTCCACCCCCAGGTGTGATGTCATCCCACCAGGTGTGACGTCACCAATCCCAGCAGGTGTGATGTCACCCCTCAGGTGTGATGTCACCTGTCCCACCAGGTGTGATGATGTCACACCTGAGTCCCCCCCGTGTCCCTGCACCTGCCCAGGTGTGACACCGCCTGTCCCCAGGTGTGGCACCACCAGGTGTGACCCCACCAGGTGTGCCAGGTGTCACTGCTCACCTGTCCCGTCCCC
>NW_024366692.1:398724-406483 GCF_014805655.1 Passer montanus | reverse complement strand
GGAGCCCCCCGAGTGCGTTTGCAGCAGCTTTATTACAAAAGTGAGACCCCCGGTGTGGGGGGAGCCCCCCGGGGGTCGCGGGGATCCGGGGGGGCCCCCAGCCCCCCCCCGGGGGGGTTCGGGGGTCGCGGTGCCGGTTTTGGGGTGCGGGGGGGGTCACCCCCGGGTGCTGCTCCCGCGCTCCCCCAGCAGCCAGTAGGTCCTGAGCTTGCCCTTGCCCTGGGGGAAGGGGGGACCGGGTTTGGGGGGACCCCGAGTTTAGGGCGTTTGGGGTACCCCAGATTTGGGGGGAATTGGGGTGCCCTGGGTTTGGGGGAAGGATTTGGGATACCCCGGGTTTGACGGGATTGGGGTACCCCGGGACTGGGGGGACCCCGGGTGTAGGGGGGAATTGGGGGACCCCGAGCTTGGGGGGACCCCGGGTTTGGGGGGTTTGTGGTACCCCAGGTTTGGGGGGAGGATTGGGGGTACCCCGGGTTTGGGGGGCAGGGAGGGGTCTCAGGGCGGTTTTGGGGGTTTCAGGTCAGTTTTGGGGTCTCAGGGCAGTTTTGGGGGGTCTCAGGGAGGTTTTGGGGTCTCAGGTCAGTTTTGGAGGGCTCAGGGAGGTTTTGGGGTCTCAGGGCAGTTTTGGGGGGTCTCAGGGAGGTTTTGGGGTCTCAGGGCGGTTTTGGGGGGCTCAGCCTCACCTTCATCTCCACGTCCCCCCGCAGCTCCAGCTCGAAGCCCCCGAATTCCTCCAGCACGGCCTTGGTGACCCCCGAGATGTGGATCTTCAGGGCTGGGGGTGGCACTGTCAGCGCCCCGGGCTGTCCCCGGGGTGTCCCCGGGGTGTCCCCGGGGTGTCCCTGGGGTGTCCCTGGGGTGTCCCTGCAGTGTCCCCGGGGTGTCCCCACAATGTTCCCTCAGTGTCCCCGCAGTGTCCTTGTGGTGTCCCCAGGGCATCCCCATGTTGTCCCCGTGTTGTCCCTCAGTGTCCCCGTGTTTTCCCCATGCTGTCCCCGCGCTGTCCCCGCGCTGTCCCGCTCACCCTCCCCGTTGGACTCCATGCGCGAGGCCGTGTGTCCCCGGGGTGTCCCCGGGCTGTCCCCACAATGTTCCCTCAGTGTCCCTGCAGTGTCCTTGTGGTGTCCCCAGGGCATCCCCATGTTGTCCCCGTGTTGTCCCTCAGTGTCCCCGTGTTTTCCCCATGCTGTCCCCGCGCTGTCCCCGCGCTGTCCCGCTCACCCTCCCCGTTGGACTCCATGCGCGAGGCCGTGTTCACGGTGTCCCCGAACAGGCAGTACCGCGGCATCTTCAGCCCCACCACGCCCGCGCACACCGGGCCTGGGGACAGCGGGGACAGCGGGGCTGTCACCCCGGGCCACTGCCACTGCCCCCCGCGTGCCACCGTCCCACTGTGCCACCCCCGGGCCACTGCCCCCCCCGCGTGCCACCGTCCCTGTCCCTGTCTCTGACCCTTTTCTCTTCCCGTTCCTGTCCCCGTTCCCTCCCCACCCGTGTGGATGCCAATGCTCATTCCCGTTCCCATTTCCATCCCCATTCCCATCCCCGTTCCCGTTCCCTCCCCACCCGTGTGGATGCCGATGCCCATTCCCAATCCCGTTCCCAATCCCAATCCCAATCCCGTTCCCAATCCCGTTCCCAATCCCACTCCCAATCCCTCCCCACCCGTGTGGATGCCGATGCCCGTTCCCAATCCCGTTCCCATCCCCAATCCCAATCCCACTCCCAATCCCTCCCCACCCGTGTGGATGCCGATGCCCGTTCCCAATCCCAATCCCAATCCCGTTCCCAATCCCACTCCCACTCCCACTCCCTCCCCACCCGTGTGGATGCCGATGCGCAGCTCCAGCTGCTGCTGGGGCCGGTGGCGGATGCGGAAGGAGCGCACGGCGTCCAGCAGCGCCAGCGCCATCCGCGCCACCTCCCGCGCGTGCAGCTTCCCGTTGCGCACCGGCAGCCCCGACACCACCATGTAGGCGTCGCCGATGGTCTCCACCTGCGGGACAGCGGGAATTCCCGGGAATTCCGCCGGGAACGGCCCCGGGAAGGGAGGGACGCCGGGGGAGGTGGCACCGGGGGCGCCGGGACGGGCACAGGTTGGGCTCGATGGGCTGGGGGGGATTTTCCTACCCCAGTGATCCTGGGATTCTGGGATTTTGGGATTCGGGGGTTCCGTTGGGCTTGGATTCTGGAATTCTGGGATTCTGGGGTATTGGGATTCTGGGATTTCGGGGTGTTGGGATTCTGGGATTTGGGGGTTCCGTTGGGCTTGGATTCTGGAATTCTGGGATTCTGGGGTATTGGGATTCTGGGGTATTAGGATTCTGGGATTTTGGTGTGTTGGGATTCCGGGATTTGGGGATTCCGTTATGCTTGGATTCTGGAATTCTGGGATTTTGGGGTATTGGGGTTCTGGGATATTTGGGGATTTCATTGTGCTTGGATTCTGGGATCTGGAGTATTGTAACTCTGGGATTCTGTAATTCCCTGCTTCTGGGATTCCCTGCTTCTGGGATTTTGCACTTCGGGGATTTTGTGATTCTGGGATTTTGTGATTCTGGGATTCCCTGACTCGGGTTTTCTGGTGTTTTCAGACTCTGGGATCTTACGGGGACATGCCGCGAGCATCCAGCACCTCCAGCACATCCCTCAATGTCCCCGAGGTGTCCCCAAGGTTTCCCCAAGGTGTCCCCGAGGTGTCCCCCTCACCTTGTAGACATCGAAGTTGTCGATGATGGCGTCGAAGCAGGTGTAGAGGTCGTTGAGCAGCGTCACCACCTGCATGGGCGTGCTCTGCGCCGACAGCGCCGTGAAGCCCACGATGTCGCTGAAGTAGATGGTGACGCTGTCGAATGCCTCCGCCTGCACCGTCTCCCCCCGCTTGAGCTGCTCTGCCACCGAGCTGGGGGACAGCGGGGGGGTCAGGGCGGGCACGGCCCCCAGGTGCCCCCCAGGACCCTCCCGGAGCTCACTGGGGCAGGATCTGGTAGAGCAG
Organism: Passer montanus; assembly: GCF_014805655.1. Taxonomy (NCBI): domain Eukaryota; kingdom Metazoa; phylum Chordata; class Aves; order Passeriformes; family Passeridae; genus Passer; species Passer montanus. The sequence continues at coordinate 403,485 of NW_024366692.1, read as the reverse complement.
AGCCTCGGCCTTGCGCTTCTCCTCCAGGTAGGCCTGGGTGCGCTCCTCCACCAGCTCCTCCAGGTTGTTGGCGTATTGCTCCATGCGGGACAGGAGGTTGTCCAGGATGTTGGTGCTGCTCTCCCTGCGGGAACGGGGTCATCTCTCACTCAAGGACGCTTTTTGGGGGTTACCTCCCACCCGGGGACCCTTTTCAGGGGTCACCTCCCACCCAAGGGCTCTTTTCATGGGTCACTTCCCACCCACAGACCCTTTTGGGGGGTCACCTCCCACCCATGGACCTGTTTGGGGGTCACCTCCCACCCACAGACCCTTTCCGGGGGTCACCTCCTGCCTGGGAAACCTCCCTGGGGTCATCTCCCACCCATGGACCCTTTTCAGTGGTCACCTCCTACCCATGAACCCTTTTTGGGGGTCACCTCCCACCTGAAGACCCTCCCTGAGGGTCACCACACACCTGGAGATCCTTTCTGGGAGTCACCTCCCACCCCAAGATCCTCTCTGGAGGTCACCCCTCACCTGGGGACCCTTCCTTGGGGTCACCCCCCACTCAGGGACCCTCTCTGGAGGCCACCCCTCACCCAGGGACCCTTTCTGGGGGTCCCCCCGGCCCGCGGGTCGGGGTCCATGGCGGCACCTGTTGAACTTGCGGAGCTGGACCTTGATCTGGTTGAAGTCGGGGCGCTCCAGGACGTCCTCGGCCCAGCAGTGCTGCATCAGCTGCCCCAGCTCCTCCAGGTGGCAGCCGACGTTGGCCGAGGGCCGGAAGCTCGGCCGCTCCCCGCTCTTCACCCGCTCGATGATCTCTGCGGGACCGGCACCCGTCACCCACGAGGACTCGCCGGGGGTCCAGGAACCCATCCGTGGGTCCAGGAACCCATCCGTGGGTCCCAACACCCATTGGCCAGTCCAGTAACTCATCAGAAGGTCCAAGAACCCATCAATGGGTCCAAAAACCCATCTGTGTGTCCAAAAACCCATCTTTTTTGGTCTAAAAACCCATTGGCCAGTCCAGTAACTCCTCAGCACTTCCAAGAACCCACCAAAGGGTCCAAAAACCCATCATTGTGTCCAAAAACCCAATGGCCAGTTCAGTAACTCATCAGAAGGTCCAAAAACCCCTCAACAGGTCCAACTATCCATTGATGAGTCCAACAACCCATCAGTGGGTGCAGGAAGTCACCAGAAGGTTCAGGAACCATCACCTGGTCCAAAAACTCATCACCATGTCCAATCATCCATCACCAGCTCTGAGAACCCATCAATGGTTCCAACCACCCATGAACACATCCAAGAATGGATCAATGGATCATTCAAGAAAGGATCAATGGATCATCCAAGAACCATCAATGGTTCCAACCACCCACCAACACATCCCAGAATGGATCAATGGATCATCCCAGAATGGATCCATGGATCATCCAAGAAAGGATCAATGGATCATCCAAGAATGGATCAATGGATCATCCAAGAACGCAACGGTTCCAACCACCCATCCACACCTCCGGACCCCACCAACCGCTCCAGCCACCCCCTGCCGTGTCCCCGCTGACCTTTGGGGCTGAGGTCCATGCCCTCCACGTAGAAGACGCCGCTGCGCAGCGCGATCTCCTGCAGGATGATGCCAAAGCTGTAGACGTCGCCCTTCTGCGTGCCCCGCGCCGGCGGCTCCTCCATGCGCAGCAGCTCCGGCGCCGTCCACAGCTTCTCTGCGGCACCGGGGACCCGGTCAGGCCGGGGGACACTCGGGGGACGCCCGGGGGGCCCGGGGGGGACGCGGGGGGGTCTCACTGGCGAAGAGCGCGTGGGTGTCGTCGCCGTCGGGCGCCACGCGGAAGCTCTCCAGGCCGTAGTCCGTGATCTTCAGCACGAAGCGCGAGTCCACCACGCAGTTGGAGGACTTGAGGTTCCCGTGGGACACGATGACCCCGTTGTGCAGGAACTGCATCCCCTGGAGGGCACAGAGGGCTCGGACACGGCCGGACCCCGGTGATGTGTGGGGTGGGGGAGAGCTGTGGGACTGGGGATTTCTATGGGATGGGGACCCCTGTGGGATGTGGGATTCCTATGGGATGGAGGATTCCTATGGGATGGGGCCCCTGTGGGATGTGGGATTCCTATGGGATGGAAGATTCCTATGGGATGGAGGATTCCTATGGGATGGGGACCCCCCCAGGGTGGTGACCCCCGGGAACATCGCCCGTACCTTGACGATGTCGTTGGTGAGGGAGTAGCGGAACATCCAGTCCAGCGTGATGCTCTCGTTCTCCAGGATGTCCTGGGGACACGGGGGGTGAGGGGCGGCCCGGGCCGGGTCCCGCTGCCCCGGGAGGGTCCCGGTGCCCCCCGGGAGGGTCCCGGTGCCCCCCGGAGGGTCCCGGCCGTACCTGGAGGCTGCCCCGCGGGCAGTACTCGGTCAGGATGCAGATGTTGGGCGGGTCGGTGCAGGCGCCGATGAAGCGCGTCAGGTGCTCGTTCTGCACGTCCCGCATCTGCCGGGGGCAGCGGGGGGTGGGCGGGGGTCCCGCCGTGTCCCCCCCGGCCCGGGCCACCCCCGGGCCACCCCCGGGCCACCCCCGGGTCCCCCCCGGGTCCCCCACGTACGTGCTTGAGCTCGAACAGGACCTTGCGCGTCAGCTCGATGCGTTTGCGGTTCAGGTGCTTCACGGCCACCAGGTTACCCTGGGGGGGACACGGAGGGGTGGGGACACGGCGGGGGGGACCCGGCGGAGCTGGGGGGTCCCCCCTGCCCCCCCGACCCCCCTACCTTGTAGTAGGCGGTCTTGGCGTACACCTGGAACTGCCCCTCGGCCGTCATCAGCGAGCCGTAGTTGGAGCCACGCTGTGCCAGGGGTGGGGTGAGCCCGGGCACCCCAAAATCCCGCCCCGACACCCCGGGGGGGCTGTGGGGTGAGCCCGGGCACCCCAAAATCCCGCCCCGAGGCCCCGGGGGGTGCCAGGGGTGGGGTGAGCCCGGGCACCCCAAAATCCCACCCCGACACCTCAGGGGGGCTGCGGGATGAGCCCGGTCCCCAGGATCCCCTGTCCCTGAGCTTTGGGGCGACCCCATTTCCCAATCCCTGAGCTATGGGGTGACCCCCCTTCCCATTCCCTGAGCAGGGATTTGGGGCAACCTCTGTCCCCCCAGTCCTGACCCCAATCTCTGACCCCAAGAGGGGCCCCGGGGTGACCCCGGCCCCGCTCCCCCCGGTGCCCCGGTGCCCCCGGTGCCCACCAGGGACAGCGTGAGCTTGCTGCCGGCGCTCCGCAGGTGTTTCTCCAGGCTGCTCATCTGCACGTCCTCCCAGCGCACCCGCCACAGCTCGGCCGCCAGCTCCTTCTCCAGCTGCAGCTTCCTGCAGCCCGGGGGGGGCCGGTGAGACCCCGGCCCGCGCCCCCCGCCCCGCCCCGCGCCCCCCGCCCTCTGCCCACCTGCAGATGAAGAAGGAGGTGACGGTGAGGGCCATGAGGATCAGGCTGACCACGAGCGACAGCACCTCCAGCGTGGACAGCGAGGCTGGGGGGACACGAGCGGGCGGTCAGGGCCCTGGGGGCGGGCGGGGGTCTCGCGGCTCGCCCCCCACCCCTCACCTTTGCGGCACTGGGGGTCGGTGCCGTCGAAGCCGCAGGGAGGGACGTCGGGCGGGACGGCGTTGCCCGGCCAGTGGATGTCCCGGCCCGGCACCATCTGGATCTTCTTGGTGGTGCCGTTGTAGTTGGCCACGATCTTTGGGGTGGGCGGGAGAGCGAGGAATGGGTGGGGGGAAGCCCCCGGAGCGCCCCCCGAGCCCGGCCGGCCCCAGTCCCGGGCTCACCTGGAAGTTCCCCTGCTCGGGGTCCATGTCCCACAGGGAGTAGTCGCTCTCGCGGTCGCCCTGCTCGTCGATCTTCAGGAAGCCGGTGACACCTGGGCGGGGAGGGCGAGGGGCTGGGGGACCCTCCGGGCACGGGGAGGGGGCTGGGGGACCCTCCGGGCACGGGGAGGGGGCTGCGGTCCCCAAGTGTCACCCTGGGAGTGGGGCTGGGGACGGGGATGGGATGGGGTGGGGCGAGGTGGAGATGGGGACAACTCAGGACAGCTTGGGAACAGCTTGGGGACACTCGGGGACAGCTCGGGGACAGCTCGGGACAGCTCGGGACAGCTCGGGGACAGCTCAGGACAGATCAGGACAGCTCGGGGACACCGGGGCCGGCTCTCACCGTAGAAGGTGCGGTTCCACATCTGGCGGGTGATGGCCGAGGCGTCGCTGACGGAGCCACCGCGCTCCAGCGTCTCGTTCAGGGCCTGGGCGTAGAGCAGCACCCCGTCGTGGAAGGCGGCGGCGATGAAATTCATCTGGGGACACGGCGACAGCTCGGGGACAGCTCGGGGACAGGGCCCAGCCGGCGTCCCCGTCCCCGCAGCCACCCCGCCTCCCCCGGCAGCTCCAGCTCGGTGCCGTGTCCCCGCTGTCCCAGCTCCACCCCGTGCCCCCCAGCTGCTCCTGTGTCCCCGGTGTCCCCAGTGTCCCCATGTCCCGGTGTCCCCGTGTCCCACCAGGCCGTCCTGGATGGAGAAGTTGAAGTGCTGCCGCGCCTCCTCCTTGAGCCGCTGCACGAAGGGCCGGTACTCGGGGTTCTCGGGCTCCTTGTAGGTGATGATGGTGACAGCCTGGCACGGGGACAGGGCTGCAGGCGCTGGCACACCCGCCTCGGGGTGCCGTGCCCGCCCGGGGGTGTCCCCGTGCCCCCCGGCCGTGCCCCGTGCCCACCTGGGCATAT
>NW_024366692.1:384326-398331 GCF_014805655.1 Passer montanus | reverse complement strand
CCCCGCCCCGCGCCCCCCGCCCTCTGCCCACCTGCAGATGAAGAAGGAGGTGACGGTGAGGGCCATGAGGATCAGGCTGACCACGAGCGACAGCACCTCCAGCGTGGACAGCGAGGCTGGGGGGACACGAGCGGGCGGTCAGGGCCCTGGGGGCGGGCGGGGGTCTCGCGGCTCGCCCCCCACCCCTCACCTTTGCGGCACTGGGGGTCGGTGCCGTCGAAGCCGCAGGGAGGGACGTCGGGCGGGACGGCGTTGCCCGGCCAGTGGATGTCCCGGCCCGGCACCATCTGGATCTTCTTGGTGGTGCCGTTGTAGTTGGCCACGATCTTTGGGGTGGGCGGGAGAGCGAGGAATGGGTGGGGGGAAGCCCCCGGAGCGCCCCCCGAGCCCGGCCGGCCCCAGTCCCGGGCTCACCTGGAAGTTCCCCTGCTCGGGGGCCATGTCCCACAGGGAGTAGTCGCTCTCGCGGTCGCCCTGCTCGTCGATCTTCAGGAAGCCGGTGACACCTGGGCGGGGAGGGCGAGGGGCTGGGGGACCCTCCGGGCACGGGGAGGGGGCTGGGGGACCCTCCGGGCACGGGGAGGGGGCTGCGGTCCCCAAGTGTCACCCTGGGAGTGGGGCTGGGGACGGGGATGGGATGGGGTGGGGCGAGGTGGAGATGGGGACAACTCAGGACAGCTTGGGAACACTCAGGGCCAGCTTGGGGACAGCTCGGGGACAGCTCGGGGACAGCTCGGGACAGCTCGGGACAGCTCGGGGACAGCTCAGGACAGATCAGGACAGCTCGGGGACACCGGGGCCGGCTCTCACCGTAGAAGGTGCGGTTCCACATCTGGCGGGTGATGGCCGAGGCGTCGCTGACGGAGCCGCCGCGCTCCAGGGTCTCGTTGAGGGCCTGGGCGTAGAGCAGCACCCCGTCGTGGAAGGCAGCGGCGATGAAATTCATCTGGGGATACGGCGACAGCTCGGGGACAGCTCGGGGACAGCTCGGGGACAGGGCACAGCCGGCGTCCCCGTCCCCGCAGCCATCCCGCCTCCCCCGGCAGCTCCAGCTCGGTGCCGTGTCCCCGCTGTCCCAGCTCCACCCCGTGCCCCCCAGCTGCTCTGCTGTCCCCGGTGTCCCCAGTGTCCCCATGTCCCGGTGTCCCCGTGTCCCACCAGGCCGTCCTGGATGGAGAAGTTGAAGTGCTGCCGCGCCTCCTCCTTGAGCCGCTGCACGAAGGGCCGGTACTCGGGGTTCTCGGGCTCCTTGTAGGTGATGATGGTGACAGCCTGGCACGGGGACAGGGCTGCAGGCGCTGGCACACCCGCCTCGGGGTGCCGTGCCCGCCCGGGGGTGTCCCCGTGCCCCCCGGCCGTGCCCCGTGCCCACCTGGGCATATCCTTGTGCCCCCCTGGCTTTGTCCCTTCCCCCCAGCCGTGTCCCTGTGCCCCCCTGCCGTGCCCCCCGGCCGCGTTCCCATGCCCCCCGTGCCCCCCCGGCCGTGTCCCCGTGTCCCCGTGCCCCCGCTGACCTGGAAGGCGCGGCGGGCGCGGGCGTCGTGCGGGTCCCCGCGCTGCCAGGGCCGCCGGGGCTCGGGGAAGCGCGGGCCCTGCAGGCTGGCCCCGAGCGTGTCGATGTAGAAGAAGGCGAAGTCGCCGCCCGTCAGCCCCGCCTGCTCCGCCTGCAGCATCAGCTCCCGCAGCGTGTCCGGCCCGCAGCACACGTACACGACTGGGGGGGCACGGCCCGGTGTGAGACCCCCCGAGACCCCCCGAGACCCCGGCCCCATGTCCTGGGGGTCCCTGGTTACTGTGAGACCCCTGGAGACCCCCGCCCCGTGCCCCGGGGGTCCCTGGTAGCTGTGTGACATGAACTTGAGACCCCCAAAACCTCTGGAACACCCCTGCAGACCCCAGCCCCACGGCCCGGGGGTCCCTGGTTGCTGTGAGACCCCCCAAGACCCCCTGAGATCCCGGCCCCATGTCCTGGGGGTCCCTGTGTGAGACCCCCCGAGACCGCCCGAGATCCCGGCCCCGCACCCCGGGGATCCCTCTGTGAGACCCCCGGAGACCCCGGTCCCATGTCCTGGGGGTCCCTGGTTATTGTGTGACACAACCCCAGACCCCCCGAGACCCCAGCCCCACATCCCGGGGGTCCCTGGTTACTGTGTGACACAGCCCCGAGACCCCTGCAGACCCCAGCCCCACATCCCGGGGGTCTCTGGTTGCTGTGTGACACAGCCCCGAGACCCCAGCCCCTCATCCCGGGTCCCCCCGGCCGTTGCGTGACACGGGGAGGGGTCGCGGTGCCCCCGGGGCGGGGGTCCCGACCCCGCTGCCGGCCCCCCCGTGCCCAGCGCGGCGCTGCCCCGGGCGCCAGGCCGAGGTTTCCTGTTTTCCCGACTCCGTTTCCTCCTCCCCGCGGCCCTGATGGATTCCCGGCGACACCGTGACCCCGGGGGTGCCGCCCGGGCTGGCCGTGCCCACCGCCCGCCCGCGGTGCCCCCCGGGCTGGAGCAGTGCCAGGGACGGGGCAGAGTGCCAGGACACGGGGACACCGGGACCCCGGGACAGCGGGACACCGGGACACCGGGACACCGGGACACCGGGGCACGGGGACACCGGGACACCGGGACACCGGGAGAGGTGACAGCACCGGGCGCCAGGCCGAGGTTTCCTGTTTTCCCGACTCCGTTTCCTCCTCCCCGCGGCCCTGATGGATTCCCGGCGACACCGTGACCCCGGGGGTGCCGCCCGGGCTGGCCGTGCCCACCGCCCGCCCGCGGTGCCCCCCGGGCTGGAGCAGTGCCAGGGACGGGGCAGAGTGCCAGGACACGGGGACACCGGGACACGGGGACACCGGGACACCGGGGCACGGGGACACCGGGACACCGGGACATCGGGACACCGGGACACCGGGACACCGGGGCACGGGGACACCGGGAGAGGTGACAGCGCCCGGAGAGCCGGGGATGCACAGTGGGGAGGGGTCCGGGGGTCCCGAGGGCAGCGTGGGAGGTGGGACACGCGTGTAGGGCGGTGACAGCCAGGGACAGGCATGGACAGGCATGAACAACTGTGAACAACCAGGGACAGGCATGGACAGCCATGAACAACTGTGAACAGGCATGAACAACTGTGAAAAACCATGTACAGGCATGAACAAGCATGGACAGCCATGAACAACTGTGAACAGCTGTGAACAACCACAAACAACCATGAACAACCGTGAACAGGCATGAACAACTGTGAACAACCATGTACAGGCATGAACAAGCATGGACAGCCATGAACAAGCATGAACAACTGTCAACAGCCGTGAACAAGCATGAACAACCAAGCACAACCATGAACAGCCGTGTACAGCTGTGTGCAGACGTGTACAGCTGTGACACCTGTGCACAGCCATGAACAGCCGTGTACAGCCATGAACAGCCGTGTGCAGCCGTGTACAACCATGCGCTGCCATGAACAGCCGTGTACAGCCATGAACAGCCGTGCACAGCTGTGTGCACACGTGAACACCCACGAAAGCCCCGTGCAAAGCCCTGCACGGCCCCGTCTGCCCACGGCAGCCTCGGCACGGCCGTGAAGAACCACGAGCTCCCCGTGAGAAGCCATGCACAGCTGGGCACAGCTGGAAACGCCCCCGCGCAGCCGTGCCCGCCGCGTGTGCCACCTGTGCCCACCCGTGGAACCCCCCAGGAGCCGGGCACAGCTGGGCACAGCCCCCGGGCGGTGACAGCCAGGGACAGGCATGGACAGCCATGAACAACTGTGAACAGGCATGAACAACTGTGAAAAACCATGTACAGGCATGAACAAGCATGGACAGCCATGAACAAGCATGAACAACTGTCAACAGCCGTGAACAAGCATGAACAACCAAGCACAACCATGAACAGCCGTGTACAGCTGTGTGCAGACGTGTACAGCTGTGACACCTGTGCACAGCCATGAACAGCCGTGTACAGCCATGAACAGCCATGTACAGCCGTGTACAACCATGAGCTGCCATGAACAGCCGTGCACAACCATGAACAGCCGTGCACAGCTGTGTGCACACGTGAACACCCACGAAAGCCCCGTGCAAAGCCCTGCACGGCCCCGTCTGCCCACGGCAGCCTCGGCACGGCCGTGAAGAACCACGAGCTCCCCGTGAGAAGCCATGCACAGCTGGGCACAGCTGGAAACGCCCCCGCGCAGCCGTGCCCGCCGCGTGTGCCACCTGTGCCCACCCGTGGAACTCCCCAGGAGCCGGGCACAGCTGGGCACAGCCCCCGGCCAGCTGTGAACACCCCTGGAAAGTTGGGCACAGCCATGTATGGCCATGAGCACCCGGGCACAGGCGTGCCAAGGCTGGGCACTGCTGTGTGGGGCCGGGCAATCCTATATGGGGCTGGGCACTCCTGTATGGGGCTGGCCATTCCTGTATGGGGCTGGGCACTGCTCTGTGGGGCTGGGCACGCCTGTGTGGGGCTGGGAGCTCCTATATGGGGCTGGGAACTCCTGTATGGGGCTGGGCACTGCTCTGTGGGGCTGGGCACTGCCCTGTGGGGCTGGGCACTCCTATATGGGGCTGTGCACTCCCGTGTAGGGTTGTACATTCCTATAAGGGGCCAGGCACTCCTGTGTGGGGCTGGGCACTCCCGTGTAGGGCCGTGCACTCCCATATGGGGCTGGGCACTCCTGTATGGGGTCGTGCACTCCCGTGTAGGGCCGTGCGCTCCCATATGGGGCCGGGCACTCCCATATGGGGCCGTACCCCCCAGCGGGGCCGCGCACCGCCCCGTCCCCGTCCCCGTCCCCCCGCGGCCGGCACTCACTGCGCCCCTTGGCCTTGATCTCCTGGATGATGAAGGAGAAGTTGCCGCCGTGGCGGAACACCACGTCCATGACCGTGAGGTTTTGCAGGGTGGGCAGCTGCACGTACAGACCCTCGGCGGCGAAGTAATAGGGCCGGTCGTCCGCCGGCTCGTCCCAGTAGACCAGCAGCGCCCGCCGCGTCCAGTTGAAGCGCCGGTGCAGCTGCACGCCCAGCTCGCCCAGCTTGCGGTGGCTGGGGCCGGCGCGGGTGGTCAAGCCGAAGCCCTCGCTCTTGTCGTCGAAGCCGTGAGCCTCGGCGCCCGCCGTGACCAGCGGCAGCCGCCAGTGGCTGGTGAAGCGGGCCACCGGCGCCGCCGAGTACACGCAGCCCGGCCCCAGGAACGCCGCGGGCTGGTGGGCGAGCCACAGGTCCACGGCCACCAGCGGCGCGGCCATCTCGGAGCACACCCCGTGGCGGTCCTCGCTGTCGCCGAACACCCAGCCCAGGGCGAAGCCGGGCAGCAGATCCCGCCGGGCGTTGACGGCGGCGGCGGCCAGGCGCACGGCGGGACCCACGCGCGGCCAAGCCCACGGGTAGGTGAGGTTGCGGCGGGGCAGCACCACGGCGAGGGTCAGCGGCGCCGGGCTGGCCAGGGCCAGCAGCGGGGCCAGCAGGGGGCGGTGGGTGGGGGCGTTCCCACCCGCGGGGTTGTGCCGGGCTCTGTGCCCCGCTGCGGTGTCGCCGCTGCCCGGTCACGCGTGGGGCGCTGAGAGCTCGTTAGGGTGCGTGGGGACATCCCGACCCGCGGAGCCCGCGCTGCCCCCGCGCAGCTCCGGAGCCTTCGCGCGGTCCCGGGGGGGCTCGGACACCTCTGACCCCCTCCTCCGTGGGGAGGTTCTGCCCCGCGGAGGGGTCAGGGCAGCCCCACGGCAGTGGGGGTCACCCCGGAGGTGCCACTCGGCTGCCGAGGACACGGGCAGAGGTTGGGGACACGCACTTGGTTGCGGGGACGCGCGCAATGGTCCGGCCGCGGCGCACCCGCAGCTCCCGGGGGCGCGTTGGGGAACGCGGGTGGGGTGACACCCGTGACACCGGTGACCCCACGCTGCTGCCGGCTCCTCGCGGAAGGCAAACCTGGGCAAGCATCAGGGAAGCGTCAAGAAGCTCACGTAGCGAATAAAAAACGTTTAAGGAGCAAAGCGAACCGCGCGTGGGAAAAAGTTGAGCTAGCAGAGGATGGTTTCGATCCATCGACCTCTGGGTTATGGGCCCAGCACGCTCCCGCTGCGCCACTCTGCTGCTGTCCCTGTGCCTGCGCCGGGGGCCTTATGGCCGCGGCGCGCGCGCTCCATTCATGGGCTCCGCGCCCCCTCCAGCGGCCGCACGGCGCGCGCCGCCATTGGCCGCTTCCCTCTCTGATTGACGCGCCGCTCCGCCAATGGTTGTTGAGGAAGCGCCCGCGAGGGGCGGGCTGGGGGAGGGCGGCGGCCAATGAGCGGGCGGGTTGCTGCGGGGTGTGCGAGCGGCGCTTCATTGTCGGGAGCGGCGGCGACATGAGGTGGGGACAGCGGGGGGGCCAGCAGCGGGGCCAGCAGCGGGGCCAGCAGCGGGGCCAGCACCGCCAGCATCGCCCACGGACGGAGAGTGGCTTCCACACCCCCGCCCGCGCCGGCGGGGCCGAGCCCGTGCTCGCCCCCCCCACTGGTGACACAAAGGGCCGTTATCATCCACACCGAGTTAACTCCTTCCTGCCCGCCGGCGCTTCATTGTCGGGAGCGGCGGCGACATGAGGTGGGGACAGCGGGGGGACACCGGGGGGACACCGGGGGGACAGCGGGGGGACAGCGGGACCGGGACCTCGGCGGGAGCCACCGGGGGGACACCGGCACCGGGGGGATACCGGCATTAGGGGAGAAGCGGGCCTGAGGGGCCCATGGGACCGGCACCGGGACGCACCGGGAGTGGGGCCCGCGGGACCGGGGACACACCGGGAGCGGGTGGGAACGGGAGGGGAGCGGGGGGAACCAAGGGGAACCGGGGCTGGGGGAGGCCGGGGAGCACCGCGGGGGAATACCGGGGGGCGGGATCGGGGTCCGGAGCCCCCCTCACCGCCGCTCCCGTTCTCTCCCCGCAGGGGCGATCGAGGCCGCGGCCGCGGCGGCCGCTTCGGTTCCAGGCGAGTCCCGGGCCCGGGCCGGTGCTGCTGCGGGCCCGGGCCGGTCCCTGCATGTCGCCACAGGGTGGGGAGGGGGCTCTGGGGGCGCAGGGAGTCAATCGGGGCTTTCTCTCCCCTCCAGGTTCCGGCCCTTTGTGCCCCACATCCCCTTCGATTTCTATGTCGTGAGTAACCCCCGGCCCGAGGGCGATGCCCGGGAATTTCCCGGGATTTTTCCCAGGGTTACCGACCCCCCCCAGCTCTGATTTTCGGGGCTGGGTTCTTGTGGTGTGGCTGAGCGGAATGAACTCCCTAAAAACGCTGGTGGATCAGTAGAAAACCCACACCAGAGGGATCCAGGCGAGGAAAAATGGCACAAATCCCTGCAGGATTGGGGTTTTTGGGGTTGTGACAGGAAATCCCTGGGGTGAGGTTTGTGCCCCTCCTAGGGTGATGCCCATAATTCCCTCAGAAAAGCTGTTTCCCACCTCTCCCAGCAGGAAATCCCCTCTTCCCAAATTCCCTGAGTTTCTGCCCTCTGGCCAGATCACCCCAAGGCGCCGTGGCTGCAGACAGCGGGGCGGTTAACGAGTTTATGAAAGAATTTATTAAATTAACTTCACAAAACCCCCTGGAGGCGGCGGCTGCTGGAATCCTGTGCAGCTCCTGGAGGCTGGCGGGGTGAAATCCCAGTGGGAATTGTGTCCCCGTGCAGTGTGAGATGGCGTTTCCCCGCGTCAAGCCCGCGGCGGATGAGACGGCGTTCAGCGAGGCGCTGCTCAAGAGGAACCAGGACCTGGCTCCCACCGCTGCCGAGCAGGTGCCGTGCCCAAAACTCCCCCAGCTCCTCAGCGTGGCGCTTGGGGAATCCAAAGTTTTTCAGGAGCGGCCTAAAAATGAGTTAGTTTTCTGGAATAAGCGCCGTGGGGGAGATATGTGGGGGTAATATGGGTTCTGTGCTCTGCAGTTATTGCTGGGTAATCCTGTCCCGCTCCTTCCCAGGCTTCCATCCTGTCCCTGGTGACCAAGATCAACAACGTCATCGATAATTTGATCGTGGCACCGGGAACGTTCGAGGTGGTGAGTGCAGAGCTTGGGAAAGGAGCTCCATGAGGCCCAGAGTGGTGGGACTGGAAAATGGGAGGATGCTCCTGGCCAGGGTGGGTTGAGGCTCGATGGTGAACCCCAAACGTGGCATGTGGGTTGGATTCCCGGGATTTTGAGCTGGTTTTGTGCCAGCAAATGGAGGTTTGCCAGGTGGGCTCCTACAAGAACCTAGGGTGGGTTAAGGCTCAGTGCTGAGCCCCCAGATGTGGTGTGTGGGTTGAATTCCTGGGATTTTGGGCTGTTTTTCCACCAGCAAATCGAGGAGGTTCGCCAGGTGGGCTCCTACAAGAAGGGCACAATGACGACGGGGCACAACGTGGCGGATCTGGTGGTGATCCTGAAGATCCTGCCCACCTGTGAGTGCCACCCGGGCGGGATGACAGCAGCCCTCGGTGCCAGGCCCCGCTCCAACCTTTCTCCTCCTCCTTTTCCATCTCTTTTTTCCCAGTGGAAGCTGTGGCAGCCTTGGGGAACAAGGTGGTGGAGAGCCTGCGGGCGCAGGACCCCAGCGAAGGTGAGGCCGCGCTCCAGGCCGCGTTCCCGTGGAGATTCCCGGCCCCTCCAGACACAATTCCTGCTCCTTCCTTGCAGTCCTGACCATGCTGACCAACGAGACCGGCTTCGAGATCAGCTCGGCCGACGCCACGGTGAAGATCCTGATCACCACGGTGCCGCCCAACCTGCGCAAGCTGGACCCGGAGCTGCACCGTGAGCGCCCGGCCGCGCCTCCCGCCCGGAGCCTCCGCGGCGCCCGCGGCCGCCTGGCAAAACCGGGAATTTCTGCTTCTTGCAGTGGACATCAAGGTGCTGCAGAGCGCCCTGGCCGCCATCCGGCACGCGCGGTGGTTCGAGGAGAACGCCTCGCAGTCCACGTGAGTCCGGGGCACGCGGAGCCAGGGCTGGGTCCAGATCCTCCTTCTGGGTCCAGGTCCTCCTTCTGGGTCCAGGTCCTTGTTCTGGATCCAAATCCTCCTTCTGGATCCAGATCCTCCTTCTGGGTCCAGATCCTTATTCTGGATCCAAATCCTTGTTCTGGATCCAAATCTGCCTTCTGGGTCCAGATCTTCCTTCTGGATCCAGATCCTCCTTCTGTGTCCAGATCCTCCTCCTGGATCCAGATCTTCCTTCTGGGTCCAGATCCTCCTCCTGGATCCAAATTCTCCTTCTGGGTCCAAATCGTTGTTCTGGATCCAGATACTCCTTGGTCCAGATACTCATTTTGGGTCCTAATCCTTGTTCTGGATCCAGCTCCTCCTTCTGGGTCCTGATCCTCATTCTAGATTCAATTCCACCTTTTGGATGTAAATTCTCATTCTTGATCTAGATCCTCTTTCTGGATCCAGATCCTAATTCTGGATTCAATTCCACCTTTTGGATTTTTGAGTAAATTCTCACTCTGGATCCAGATCTTCTTTCTGGATCCAGATCCTCATTCCCGAGAACGTGGGAACAGAGCATGGTCCCAGTGTGGGACTGAGCCTCCTCCTGCCTCTGCTCCAGGGTGAAGGTCCTGATCCGGCTGCTGAAGGACCTGAGGATTCGCTTCCCCGGCTTCGAGCCGCTCACGCCCTGGATCCTGGACCTGCTGGTGGGGTCACCGATGTGGTGCTGATCCTGATCCCGGCAGGAGCTGGGATTCTGGCCCCAGGCTGGGATTCTTCTGTTCTTCCTGCCCTGATTGCTGCCCCTGTCCTCTCCAGGGGCACTACGCCGTGATGAACAATCCCACCCGGCAGCCCCTGGCCCTCAACATCGCCTACAGGTCCGTGGCATTTCCACTGCAGAAATTCCATTGTGGCTCCGTTTTCCTGACAAAACCATTGGAATCTCACGGGCTGACTGGGAGATCAGTCCAGCTGCTCTGGCTGGGATTTCCTGGTGGTGTTTTTGCTGGAAGGATGCAGTTTTAAGCCAGAATGTCCCTGTGCAGGCGCTGCCTCCAGATCCTGGCGGCCGGGCTCTTCCTGCCCGGCTCCGTCGGCATCACGGATCCGTGCGAGAGCGGCAACTTCCGCGTGCACACGGTGATGACGCTGGAGCAGCAGGTGAGGAGGGGTCCCCGAAGGGCAGGGGGCTCGGGGGGGGTCCCTGTCCCCACACTGACCCGTGCCCATCCCCAGGACATGGTGTGCTACACCGCCCAGACCCTCGTGCGCATCCTGTCCCACGGAGGGTACCGGAAAATCCTGGGACAGGAGGGTGACGCCAGCTGTGAGTGGGGCTGGGGGGTGTCCGGGTGGGGACGGGGCTGGGGTCCCCCCGAGCGGGCGCCCAGGGTCACCTCTTGGGGCAGACCTGGCCTCCGAGATGTCCACGTGGGACGGGGTGATCGTGACGCCGTCGGAGAAGGCGTACGAGAAACCTCCGGAGAAGAAGGAAGGGGAGGAGGAGGAGGAGAACCAGGAGGAGCCGGCGGCGGGCGAGGAGGAGGAGAGCATGGAGACGCAGGAGTGACACCTGCAGCAGGTGAGGGGACACCGGCCCGGGCGTCCCTCCTCGCTCACCTGACGTGTCCCTGTCCCCTGTCCCCGTTTTGTACGTTGCACATTAAAGTGTCCCCCCTTTCCAGCGTGTCCTTGCTCAGGTCCGTGTGGGATAGATGGGAATGAGGCGGGTGGGGCAGCAGCAGAAGGATCCAAGACTTGAAGGAGCCCCCAGGGGCTGCCCACACCCCACTTGGGGCAGCCCAAACCCCACCTGGGCCTCCCAAATTCCACCTGGGGGTGTCCAAATCCAACCTGGAGGTGCCAGACCCTCCTGGCAGCACCTGCCCGGCTCTGTTGTCCCCGAGGCCCCTCAGGGACGTGGGAACATCACAAACTCTCAGTCACTTTTATTCCAGCGCCCACAAATCCGGGCACAGGGCTCGGAGCGTCCCGGCTCCCTCAGCTGCAGGTGATGGGGGACATCCCCTCAATTCCTGAGCTGGGATAAACAGGGATTCCTGCTCCCCTGGCTGGTCACCTGCTCTCCTGGCTGCTCACTTGCCCTGGTAGCCCCCGGCCTCCAGCATGGCTCTCCTCCTCACCGTCTCCTTGGCCACGCTGTGGTTCAGCCTCCGCAGCCGCTCCTGCACAGGACAAAATTCAGCTGTCAGCCCCTGGGGGGGCTCCGGGACCCCCAGCCCCCTGTGCCCCCTCACCTGGGCGTTCTGCAGGATGTTGTTGACCAGCACCACGCGGCGCCGGGCGTTCAGCAGCTTCTTCACGTAGGGGTCGAGGTCCAGCGCCACTTTCTGGTCCTCGTTGATGCGGCAGAGCTCTGGGGAGGGGTTTGGGTGAGCCCCCCGTGTCCCCGTGCTGAGGGGGACAGGGGTGGCCCCCCGGCTTTGGCTCACCTGTGGCCAGGCTGTCGATGTGCTCCCGCAGCTCCACCTGGCTCTCCCTGGGCAAGGGGGACAGGTAAAACCCTGGATCCACACCCCAAATCCACCTCTGGATCCGCACCCCAAATCCAGCTCTGGATCCACACCCCAAATCCACCTCTGAATCCGCACCCCAAATCCAGCTCTGGATCCACACCCCAAATCCACCTCTGGATCCACACCCCAAATCCAGCTCTGGATCCACACCCCAAATCCACCTCGGGATCCGCACCCCAAATCCAGCTCTGGATCCACCCCCCAAATCCTCCTCTGGATCTACCCCCCAAATCCACCTCTGGATCCGCCCCCCAAATCCACCTCGGGATCCACACCCCAAATCCACCTCGGGATCGGCACCCCAAATCCACCTCTGGATCTGCACCCCACATCCAGCTCTGGATCCGCACCCCAAATCCACCTCGGGATCCACACCCCAAATCCACCTCTGGATCTGCACCCCAAATCCAGCTCTGGATCCGCACCCCAAATCCACCTCTGGATCTGCACCCCAAATCCAGCTCTGGATCCGCACCCCAATTCCACCTCGGGATCCACACCCCAAATCCACCTCGGGATCGGCACCCCAAATCCACCTCTGGATCTACACCCCAAATCCATCTCTGGATCCGCACCCCAAATCCACCTCTGTCCCCCCAGTATGGGACTTTCATACCCAGCATCCCCCAGCCACCAACCCCAAGAATTGCCCACCTCACGAACCCCCAAAGCTCTTCAACCCCAAAATTCACCCTCACGCATCCCCAAAGCCCTTCAGCCCCAAAATTCACCCTCACATACTCCCAAAAGCCCTTCAGCCCCAAAATTCACCCTCACGCACCCCAAAAGCCTTTCAGCCCCAAAATCCACCCTCACGCACCCCCGAAGCCCTTCAGCCCCAAAATTCACCCTCACGCACCCCCGAAGCCCTTCAGCCCCAAAATCCACCCTCACGCACCCCCGAAGCCCTTCAGCACAGCGCTGCCCGGCTCTCCCTGCCCCTCAGCCTCGCAGCCCGGCCCGCCGCGCCCCGCCGCGCTCCCGGCCCGTCCTGCCCCGCTGCCTGCCGCTCTCCGCGGCCGCTCTCCGCGGCCGGACCTGACGCTGTGGACGTGGCGGTCGAGCTGTCGCACGGCGGGCCGCAGGAACTGCAGGAGCCCCTCAGCAAAGAGCTCCCGCGCCCCGGGGCCGCTCCCCGCCGCCATCTTGGCCACGGGCGCCGCGGGGGCTGCTGGGAAACCGAGTCCGCTGGGAGAGGGCGTGACCGCTTCCGGTGCGCGCCGCGGGGGCTGATGGGAAATGTAGTCCCAAGGGATTTGCGCGCAGCTGGAAGCGCAGCTGCAAGCACATCTGGAAACGCATCTGGAGGCGCATCTGGCGGCACAACTGCACTGCTGAGCATCCGTCACAGGCCACAGATTCCAACCCCATCCATTAAATAATGGTTTAAACAACGTGGTGTTGGTCCTTTCCCCTTGTTTCGGCTTTTAAAATTCTTTTTTTTTTTTGGTTTTAAAATTCTGGGTTTTTTTGGTTTTGTTTTTTTGGTTTATTTTCATACAAAAGTTAAAGCAGGAGGTGGAAATCAGCACCGAGGGCCACACTACACCCAGGCCACAAGCCCTGACCCAATCCATTAAATAACTGTTAAACCAACACATTTTTGGTCATTTTTTTGCCTTTTTTTCTCTTTTTTTCTGGCTGCCCCTTCCAGGATCAGGCGTGGGCGTCGGGCAGGGCGTGCAGGACGTGGTCGAGCAGCTGCAGGGCGCGGTGCAGGTGCACCTCGATCCAGCAGGGCGTGCAGGTGATGCTGGCCCGCGGGTAGTCGGGCCCCCAGCCCTTAACGAAGCTCAGCCTAACGAGGCACAGGCGCCGCAGGTCGTCCACGCCGAGCCCCGCGGCCACCGACAGCCCTGGGCAGGGGTGACAACACGGTCAGCACGGGGGTGGGACAGCCCCGGGGGTCAGCACGGGGGTGGGACAGCCATCGCGGTCACTCACCGATGGCCGGGGCGATGCCGCCCACCGAGCCAGGCCCGGGGATGCTGCCGGCCACGGCGGCCGCCTGGGCAGTGGCCGCAGCCTGGGCAGTGGCCGCCTGCTGCTGCATCTGCCGGTGGCACTGCCGCAGGTCAAACACCTGGGGGGGACACGGGGGGACCCCTGAGCGGGGCGGGTTTGGGGTGGGGGGATCCCCTTTGGGGCTCCTTCCATCCCTGGGGTCCTTCCACTGCGCAGAACCTCTGAAAATCCGGGCGCAGATCCCCCCGAGGTTCTGTGGGGAACCCCCCGGGTTCTGGGGAGCCCTGGGGAGCCCTGGGGACCCCCACCTTGATGTGTGCCCCGGGGTACACCTTGTGCACGGCGTCGCCGGGCGCTCTGCCCGCCTCCCTGTCCAGGTAGAAGCTCTGCACGAAGACGGCGTGGTCGCTGCGGCAGCGCATCCACACGTCGCCCTCGCCCCGCCGCTCCAGCTGCACGCCCTTGCCGATGTGCAGCCTGGGGGAGAGCCTCAGCAGGGACCCCCAGAGCCCCTCAGAGCCTCCCCAGAGCCCCCAGACCCCCCCAGAGCCCCCCGGAAACAATATCC
>NW_024366692.1:351194-384133 GCF_014805655.1 Passer montanus | reverse complement strand
CCCCCCGACCCCCCCAGACCACCCAGACCCCCGATCACCTGCCCAGCCCTCCTTGCCCTTGTGATGTGCAGCCTGCCCGAGAGCCTCAGCACGGACCCCCTGTGCCCCCCGTGTCCCATAACCCTCCAATGCCCCCCGTGCCCCTCTCACCCCCAGACCCCCTGTGCCCAACCACGCTCCCCTGGCCCCCCGTGCCCCCCGACCCACCGTGCCCTCTCGCTGGCGGCGCAGCGCTGCACGTTGGAGAGCTGCCCCAGGCAGAAGCGGGCCCCCCCCGAGGGGTCCACGTAGCCGTCCACCACCACGGTGGGGCAGCTCGAGGGCACCTTGAAGATCTCCCCCACCTGCACGTCCTGCTCGAAGTAGGCGATGGAGCACCAGAACTCCGGCCCTGCACGGGGGGCACGTGGATTTTAGGGGGGGTCACGGCACCCGTGGGTGCTAAGGAGGGTGGGGGGCACTCACCAGGGTGGGTGGACACGGGGGGCTGGAGCACGGGGGGCCCTGCGAGGGGCAGAGAGGGGGTCAGCACACTGAAGAGCCCCCCAGCCCTCGCCCAGTGCCCCCCAAACCTACAGCAGTGGTTGGGGTGGTGCTGGGGGGGCTGCGGGTGGCTCTGGCTGCCGGGGTGCTGTGCTGGGGGGGGCTGCGACCCCCCCAGACTCGGGGTGTAGATGGTGGCACTGCTCCAGCTCAGCGGTGAACCTGCAGGGGGACACAGGGAGACATAAGGAGGGTCCCCCCCAAGGGGGTGGGGGGCAGTGGGGGACCCCCATACTCACCGTGGTGGGGTGGTTTGGGGTACCCGTTCTGCGGGGGGGGCTGTGCCAGGGGGTCCTCGGGGTGGAGCAGGGGGTCCTGAGGGGTCGCTGTGGGGGGAATATGGGGTGGGGGGCTCAGGGTGATGCCCCCGGGGCACTGGGGAGGGCGGGAGACCATGGGGGGCACGGGGATGCCCCCCAGCTGCGGGGGGCTGGGCTGGCTCCGGGGGGGCTCCCCGCCGGCCCCGGGCCGGGGTCTCACCTGCGCTCTGGATGCTCAGACCTGAGGGACAGGCGGGGAGGGGGATTAGGGGTGCTGGTGACCCCCCCGGGCGAGCCCCCCGCCCGGGGGTCCCGGCTCACCGCTGCCGGGGGTCCCCACGCGCTCGTAGTGGTAGGGGTTGACACAGACGCTGTCGCACTTGAGGTCGAAGGCGAACTGGCAGAATTTGACGGGTTTCAGCTCGTTCTTGTGCAGGTCGGGCCAGCGCCAGAGCCGGGCGTAGATGACGTGGGGGAAGCCCTTCCTGCCGGCCACCTGCACCGGGGGGGGGACACAAGGGGGAATGAGGGGCTGTGTCCCCTCCCCAGGGTGACAACAGTGGGATCCTCCCCAGGGTGACAACAACGGGATCTCCATACACAAGGGGGAATGAGGGGCTGTGTCCCCTCCCCAGGGTGACAACAGCGGGGTTCTCCCCAGGGTGACAACACCAGGATCCCCCCCATGGTGACAACACTGGAATCCCCCCAAGCCCAAACACGGGGATCCCCCCCAAGACCCCACACCAGGATCCCCCCCAGGGTGACAACACCAGGATCCCCCCCATGGTGACAACACTGGAATCCCCCCAAGCCCAAACACGGGGATCCCCCCCAAGACCCCACACCAGGATCCCCGGCTGCAGACACAACAAACCCCGGCCGCCCCCGCTCCCCCCGGCCCGAGGCTGCCAGACACTGACTCACCGGGCCGGGCGGCGCGGGGGAAGCCGCGGAGGGGAGGGGGCTGCGGGCAGGGGGATCCAGCCCAGCGCGCGGAGGGCGCTCACGGGGCACCCCCTAAACTGGGGAGGGTCTACCTGTGCCCCCCCATGCCGCGGTACCTGGAGCCGCCCGTCCAGGGTGCGCTGCACGGTGACACACTGGCCGGGCTGCGCCCCGCCGGAGGTGACAGCGGCCACCAGCGCGTCCAGCTCGTCCCTCTTCTCCTTCAGCTTCCTGAGCAGGCTCTGGATGGCGCGGCGGGCGAAGGCCTCGCTGTCCCCTCCCTGCCGGTGGCACAGCAGGCTGTGCACGATGCCGGGGCCGCTGTCGCTGCCCAGGGACATGGCGCTGCGGCCCTGCAAGGCACGGCGTGTCCCTGCGTGTCACCCTGCTGCAGGGCACACCGAGCCGAGGGACGCGTGTGGCACTCTCCAGGTGACAAAGCCATCTGTCACCCAAAGTCTGGGCGCTGTGGTCCCTGGCTGATGGCACGACCTGAGTTTGTGCCCAGCTTGGGGAAGGGGTGAGGTGGCAGGACACATTCGGGGTGTCCCCAGCTCCCCATAATGGCAGAGCCAGAGCTGCATGGTGGCATCAGGCTCGGGGACAGCGGTGTCCCCAGGCTGGCGTGCCCGGTGCCACGGGGACAGACCGGCTCCGGCAGCCGCCGCCGAGGCCAGACTAAACAGAGCCCAGCCTGGCGCCGCTCCTTAACCCCTCTCTCTCCCCGGCTTCTCCTTTTCCTGCCTCCCTGCCAGACCCTGCTCACGCCAGAGCCTGGATGCAGCGCTCCAGAGCCCTGGAAAATCCCTGGGATGGCGGCAGACACAACAAACCGCGGCTCCCTGCTCCTTATCTGGGACCGCGAGGGAGCCTGCGTGTCCTGCCAGCACCCCCGCGTGTCCCCCTGTGCCCGGCTCCTCCAAGCATGGGGACACTTCCAGGGATGCTGAGGGACCCCAGCGACCCCCCGTGCTGGGGGTACGACCCTCAGCCCCCCGCCGGGTTCATCCCGGGGGTCTCAGCCCTGCCCCTGCCCGTTCTCTGCCTCATGTTTTGGGGCAGTGGAAGAGGGATCTGGGGTGCTGCTCCCCACCCCAGCTCCAGCATCCCAAGGCAGCTCCAGGGAAGCCTGGAAGGGTCGGAGTCAACCCTGTCCCTGTGCAGAGCTCAGGTTTGGGGCAAGCTGGGCTCAGTGGGGCCAGACCCTCACCCCACATCTCCCTGCCAGAACCCCCGGCTGATCCCTGTCCCGAGTCCCAAAGCTGGTCCTAGGGATGTCCCTGGGGCACCACGGGGCACGGGAAGGCGACAGGGACGGCGCAGGGGTTCTGAGGGGTGACAGGCTTCAAGGAGGGGGCACAGCGGGGACCCGCAGGGGATGGCTCGGGCTCCACTCACCTCCCCTCAGCGTCACTGGCGGCCCGGCTCCCGCCGCATCTCCTCCGGTCCAGGGTGCTGCTGCCGAGCCTGCAGCCCCCTGCCCTGTTCTGAGCCCTCTGTCCTGTCCTGAGCCCCCTGTCCTGCTCTGAGCCCCCTGTCCTGCTCTGAGACCCCCGCCTTTCCCTCAGCCCCTGCCTTTCCCTCAGCCCGACCTGTCCTGAGCCCTCACTCAGCCCTTCCCCTCAGCCCTGCCTTCCCCTCAGCCCCTTCCTTCCCCCTCAGCCTCTGCCTTTCCCCGAGCCCCCTGCCCTGCCCTCAGCCCCTGCCTTCCCCTCAGCCTCTACCCTTTTCTCCCACCCTCAGCCCTTTCCCTCAGCCCCCTGCCCTGCCCTCAGATCCCTGCCTTCCCCTCAGCCCCTGCCCTCCCCTCAGCCTCCCGCCCTTTTCTCCCACCCTCAGTCCTCTGCCCTTCCCTCAGCCCCTTCCTCCTGCCCTCAGCCGCATCCTGCTTCTGTCAGCCCTTTCCCTCAGCCTCCCCTGCCTTCTGTGAGTCCTCTCCTCCTCCTCCCAGCCCTCTCCTCCTCCTCCCGGCCCTCTCCCCGGTCCCGTTCCCAACTCCGTCCCTACAATAACAAAAGGAGCGGCCGGAGCGCGTGAGGCGCCGCCGCGCCGCAGCCAATGGCAGCGCCCGTGACAGCCGGGCCTCGCCCCGCCAGCCAATCGCGGCCGCGCTTTCACGGCGAGAGCCCCCAGACGGGCCCCGCCCCCGGCGCCGCCGGGCCCCGCTCCCACCGGGAATACCGCGCGTCCGGCCCCGGTTATAGCCCGGGAATACCGCGGGTCCTGATCCCGGTCCTGCTCCCACCGGGAATACCGCGGGTCCGGCACCGGTTATAGCCCGGGAATACCGCGGGTCCTGATCCCGGTCCTGCTTCCACCGGGAGCGCCGTGGGTCCGGCGCCGGTCCGGCTCCCACCGGGAATACCGCGGGTCCCGTTCCCGGTTATACCCCGGGAATACCGCGGGTCCGGCCCCGGTTATAGCCCGGGAATACCGCGGGTCCTGATCCCGGTCCGGCTCCCACCGGGAGCGCCGCGGGTCCGGCCCCGCTCCTACCGGGAATGCCGCGGGTCCGGCCCCGCTCCCACCGGGAACGCCGCGGGTCCCGTTCCCGGTTATACCTCGGGAATGCCGCGGGTCCCGTTCCCGGTTATACCCCGGGAACGCTGCGGGTCCCGTTCCCGGTTATTCCTCGGGAATGCCGCGGGTCCCGTTCCCGGTTATCCCCCGGAACGCTGCATGGGAGGGGTGGGTGATAAAAGCACAGACCCCTCAGTCACACTGGGTTTCCAAAATTCGTCTTTTTTTTTTTGGAAAAATGGTGGATTTTGGAGCCAGTTCTGGAACAGAGGCATTTCCACTTCACCGTCCTGGCTGAATTTTCTGTCCCTGCCTCTCATCTCTTTAAACAAACACTTGAACCACACAGAAACACCAAAAGAACTTCAACCTCCCAAAATCCACTAAAACAGGGAAGTTTTCCACCTGGCCCAACCCCACGGGGATTTTTGGTGCAGAATAAAAAGGATTTGGGAAAAGAACAACAGCCAAAGTCAGGCTCTTCCTGCTGGGAAGGCTGGATTTGGCTTCAGGGGGGTTAAACTCCAGCTGGGAATGTGGCTATCCCAAAATGTACAAGGGGATCCCAAAGATCTAACAAACTCATCCCAAAACCCAATAAACTCATCCCAAAACCCAACAAACCATCCCGAAACTCAACAAACCATCCCAAAACCCAACAAACCCATCCCAAAACCCAACAAACCCATTCAAAAACCCTACAAACCCATCCCGAAACGCAACAAACCATCCCAAAACCCAACAAACCATCCCAAAACCCAACAAACCCATCCCCAACCCAACAAACCATCCCAAAACTCAACAGACCATCTGAAAACTCAACAGACCAATCCCAAAACCCAACAAACTCATCCCAAAACCCAACCAGAGCTCCAGAGGCACACAGAGAGCTGGTCCCCCAGGCAGGGGCGCACCCCTGGCGCTGCCACCAGCAGATCCTCCACAGCAGATCCATCCCATCCGCGTTTCCTCAGGGAAAAACCACCAAAAAGCTCCGCGGAAAAGAACAATCCAAAAAAAGTTTAATACAACAGAGAGTATCAAAACATCGAAGAACACACTAAGTCGGAATTTCCCATCGGGGGCCCCCGACGGAACGAGCTCCCCCCGGCAGTCCCGGCCCCTCAGTCGGTGGCCTCGGGATCCGTCTGTGCCATGTACGCGTCCAGCTCGGCGTCCAGGTGTCCCTTGGTCTTGGACATGTAGGCGTCCAGCTGGTTGTCCAGCTGCTCCTTGGTGAGCGCGGGGCGCGCCGAGCCTCTGCCGCGGCCCCGGCCTCTGCCGCGCCCGCCGAAGCCGCCCCGGCCGCGCCCGGCCATGCCGCGCCCTGCGGGGCACACAAACCCTCACTGCCTGCGTCCCGGCGCCTCCTGACCCAGCTCCTTCTCATCACGCGGAGAATTTTAGAACTTCCTGAGGATTCCTCCAGTCTAACACCAATTTCTGTTACTCTTATATTTTATGCTAGGATTTTTCCCTCTTGAGGAGCTAGGAGCCTCAAGAAAAGAATGTAAGCAGTAACTACCTGCTGCTGTGGAATGCAACAAGTGCATGTTGGTTGTTTTTAATTAAAAGCCAATCACAGATGCGGCTAAATTAGACTCTGAGAGTCACAAGATTTTGTTTTTCTATTCTTGTTTTTTCAAGCTTTCTGATAATCTTTTCCTCTCTTTTAGTATAGTTTTAATGTAATATTTTAATATATATAACAAACCAGTCTTCTGAGAAACATAAAATTAAACCTCACATCTCCACACGTGAAGAATTCCCAGCAATATGGCTCCTGGGTTTCCCCTCCCACCCTGCTGAGCTTCAGTTTTAAAACAACCAGCTCTTGGATAAACGGTTTGAATTCCAGGCTTGGAATTCTTGGGGTTTAAGGACGGGAGGATCCCAGCTGGATTGTTGCAGTCACTCACCTCTGCCGCCGATCCCTCCCCGGCCCATGGCGCCCCGGCCCAGGCCGCCTCTTCCCGGGCCGCCGCGGCCCCTGATGCCGCCCCTCCGCAGGCCCATCCGGGGGGCAATCCCTCTCCCGCCGCGCAGCAGGCCTTGACCTTCAGCGGGGAAACCACAAAAACGGGATTTCAGCGCGGAGAACGGCGCGCGAGGGGGACGGGGGCACGGCAGGGCACTGACCTCGGAGCGCCACCCCTCCTCGGATCATGGCGCGGGCGCCGCGGCCCCGCAGGGCCCCCCGGGGCAGCCCCCGCTGGCCCAGGGCCAGCCCGCG
This sequence comes from Passer montanus, assembly GCF_014805655.1. Classification (NCBI taxonomy): domain Eukaryota; kingdom Metazoa; phylum Chordata; class Aves; order Passeriformes; family Passeridae; genus Passer; species Passer montanus. The sequence continues at coordinate 377,629 of NW_024366692.1, read as the reverse complement.
GCCCCCCAGGGCTCCTCGGGCCAGCGTCCCCGCCGGCCGGCCCAGCCGCGCCTGGATGTTGCTCTTGCCGAGGCGTTGCTTCAAGCTCTTCTGGAAGAGAAGATTTGGGGGGGACAGGAGTCATGCAGCAATCTGGGATTGGGGACACAGCGGGGACACAACAGGACGTGTTCCGAGTGCTGGGGTTGTGCCTGGAGTCCAGGCCTGCATTCCCAATCTGCCAGCACGGGAGCTGGCCCCGCTGCTCCTCGGGGGAAAAGCACCACAGCAGCGGCTCCCGAGGGAGGGTGGGATTTTGGGGACTGTGAGGTGAAGCACTCGGACCCCGGGATGAGCCTTTTCTCTGGAAAAATAGAGAGGAGACATCAACAGCCAGCACCCGACACCCCCACCGACAACCAGGGAATGACAGCGTGTCACTGAGCTGAGGTACAAAGTGGCATTTGCTGCCAGTCCCTCCCAGGTATCTCATTTTTAAGATCATGGAATGCTCTGAGCTGGGAGGGATCCATCAGGATCATCCAGGCCAACTCCTGCCCCTGCACAGACACCCCAAAATCTCACCCTGTACATCCCTGGGAACAGCTCCTGGAGCTCTGGCAGCACCAGGGCCGTGCCCATTCCCTGGGGAGCCTGGGCCTTTCCCTAAAATCCCTCCTGAACCTCCCCTGGCACAGCTCCAGGCATTCCTGGATCCTGTCCCTGTCCCAGGGAGCAGAGATCAGAGCTGCAGATCCCTGAGTCTCCTCAGCTCCAGCTGGACACACCAGGTGCCCTCAGCCACTCCTCACGTGGCCCTTCCAGACCCTTCTCCATCCTCGTGTCCCTCCTCTGCACACTCTCCAACACCTTTTTTACACAATTCCCAAAGCCTCCAGGTTGGAAAAGACTTCCCAGACCACAGAGTCCAATCTCCACCTTGTGCCCAGCTCAGGGCACTGAGTGCCACATCCAGGCTTTCCCTGGACACCTCCAGGGATGGCAACTCCAGAATTCCCTGGGCAGCCCCTGCCAAGGCCTGACCACCCTTCCCAGGAAAAAACTCCTGCTGTGTCCAACCCAAGCCTCCTGTCAGGGAGATGTGGAGAGCCACAAGGTCCCCCCCGAGTCTCCTTTCCTCCAGCACACTCACCCTCCATCCCCTTCCCTTCTCTGGCCTCTTTCTCTCTCCGGAGCTGTTTTTTCCACATCCTGCAAGGCCCAAATCCTCTTTCCCCTCACCTGTTTGAGCTTCAGAGCGGCCTGCACAGACGGTCTGTTCTCCATCTGCTGGGCCAGACGTCTGTTTCGAGCGCTGGCCAGCTGCTGCTGCTGCATGGTGGCCCGGATATTCACCGGCATCGGCTGTTTGTTCTTCAGCATGTTAGTGAAGCTTCAAGGTCGAATAAAACGGGGTTTAATTAAAGCTTAAAACACACAATTATCGGCATTTCACGGTGCTCGAGTGGGGCTCCAGCTCCCATGAACCTTATGCAAAGAGTGGCACTTATGGGATTACGGATCCCTCGCTGGCCGCGAGGCCCGGAGAGGCAGGAATGAGGTGGAAGTTTTCAGTGGGAATGAGAAAGCCGGAGGTTAGTGGGTTTAGAGATGGCAGAAGGGGTGACAACCAGCAGGAAGCGGGGATGGTCGTGACAGGGTGGGCGAGAAACAGGACAGCAAAAGCCAAATCAACCCCCAAAAAATCTGGGAAAAGCATCAAAATTCCAGGCCAGGAGGTAGGTTGGGAAGATGCCATGCTCGGTGTCCTCCGGCGCCAGGTTGGAAGGGATCATCTTAAAGCCTTTTCCAACCTTAGCAGTTCCATGATTGTACAAAATTCCACCACCCAGAGCATCTCCTGAATGCCACCCAGCTGCTCTCCTGAAACGAGGCCACTTGGGAATTTACGTGGTGTTTTAATTTCTCCATCGCAGAGCGAACACGCAGCGAGGTGGTAAATAAAGCTCCTGAGCAGCACGCCGGGAGCTGGTGAGCAAAATCCACCCCCTCAAAACGAGGAGTTTGGGCTGCCAGGGAGGGAAGGAGCCAGCAAGGTGTCCCTGAGCTCGGGCCACACCTCCCTGCAGTGCAGAAGCTGCCCCATCCCAGCGTGTTGAACCCCAAAGTGCTCAGCGGGAGAGCGGGACACCCGTTAGTCACCACAGAGGAGCCACACATGGAAAAACCCAGCGGAATGACCCACGGGAAGAGCTCGAGGACAGAGAGAGATGGAGGTGAAGCCAAAGCTGTTGCCTCTTACAAGACCCAGAAGGGCCTTCGGGCCGGTTCCGAGGCCGCCGCCGGCCTCTTACAGAGCCCACCCGGGCAGGCGGGACCCTCGGGCGCGGCAGCAGAGCCAAAATACCAATGTCAAAACATGTGGGAGAGACAGGGAGGGTGTGAGGTTGGTCTCTGCTCTTACAACACATCCCACCGGATTTACGAGGCGAATCAACACTAAAAGACACGGAGAAATCCCTCCGGGATTTTTTTGGCCCTTTTAACCTTGCGTGCCGCAGGGGTCGGAGGGTAAGGCGGGCGCGTGGAGGGCGCCCGCTCGCCGGACGAGGTTAAAAGAGGGCGGAAACCACGGTGGGTTTTGGATTTTTGGATAGTGAGAATTAAGTAAAAAATAAAAAAATTATATATGATTTCTTAGGAGCTGAAGGTGCCGTTGTTGGCTTCCTCACCGCTCGTTCAGAGACATCTTGGTGGTGCTCTTTAGCACGACCTTCGGTGCTGACTGTGCAGCCATCTTCAGAGAATCTGCAAAAAACAGGCCCCAAAAGGGAAAAATTAGACATTTCTTACACATTTGTACCACTAAATACTAAAAATCCCTTCTGCTCTGCCTCCCCAAGGGGAGGAAATCAAGATTAAGGCAGGTTATGTGCAATATATTCATTTTTTTCTCAGTGATTTTTTAGCCCTCTGCCAGGATTTTTCAGTTCTGATGCTGGGATTTTTAATGTTTTTTAGTCCTCTCCCAGTTTTAATAAATCAGGGAGTTCCTTTATTTCTCCCTTGCCAAAAATTTATCTTTTTACAGTGAATGCTTCAGCAAAATTAGGAGGAATAATTTAAAAATTCAGGAGCAAGATGGAAACCAAATGCCATCTTCAGAGCAAAGATGCAAACCAAAACCCAAGACATCAAATTAATACAATTATTACATATTTACAAGATTAAGTATTAAACAACCTCTGTTCTCTGTGGATAGAACTAAAAGTGAGGCAAGTATATTTATGTATTTTTAATGTTTTCTCGCCCTCTACCAGATTTAATAAATATTTTTTATTAAATAAAATATTTTAATTTACCTTTAGTAAAAATTTATCTTTTTACAGTGAACACCTTATCGGTTTTTTGAGTAATAACACAAAAAAACCCAGCTGTAAATAGCACACAAACGCTTTTAGCAAGTGACACCTCCACATTTCCCATGTTCTTAGCATGGCCAAGGTGCAAACCCCAATTTTAAGGGCCCAGGAAATAAAATTTGGAATAAAAATCCAAGATGATGCTACAAAAGCATCATATCCTTTAAAAACATGGAGGTTCCACCTCCCTCAGGGCAAGGATTTCAATCCCCCCCAGTGCTGGATGCTACAGAAACACGCTGAGTTCCAAGCTCCGATCTCTGCAGATCGATTTATTAATTAATTTATAATTAGCAGCAAATTTAACGGGTGGATGACGGCCGGGATGCGCTCACTTTATAACACCCTCAAAAAACCGCTTTATTGACAGGATTTACACCCAAAAGTAGAGACAACATAAAGCCTTATTCCTGCTTTAAATTATTTCAAATAATTTTATTTTAATATAGAGCAGCTTTTTCAATTTCAAGTGGTTCTTAAAGCGTTTTTCATCCTGAGGGGAAAAAAAAAAAACCAGCTCCGCCCCCCTCAGGCCCGGCTCCGGAGCAGGGACAGGGGGAAAAGCCCCGGGCCTGAGGGGGCCCCCGGGGCCATGAGGGGACCCCCGGGCCATGAGGGGACCCCCGGGCCCTCAGGGGCCCCTCCCGGCGCCCCGCCCCCGCGCAGCCGGGCCGGTCACTCACCGAAGCACACGGTCGCCAGGTCTCCGGTGAGCTCCGGCGGGCGGGCGGGTGAGTGCGGGGCCGGTGTGGGGCCGGCGCGGGGCCGGGGCTGGCGTTGAGCTCCGCCCGCTCCCGCCGCCGCCGCCGCTTCTCCCTCAGCCGCCCGCGACAAAATGGCGCCGGCACCGCTCCCGCCCCCGCCGAAATGGCGGCCGCGCTCTCGGCCACGCCCCCTGCTGCGCGAGCTCCCCCCCTCGGTGGGCGGTGGTTGGTGCAGCCGCGGAGGGGGCGGGGAAAGGGGCGGGGCAAAAGGGAGGCGGGAGCGTTCTGGCGGGAATCGGGGCGGAGTCCTGGTGACGTCATAGAGAGCAGTGTCGTCATGGAACCGGCGCGGGATTGCCATGGAATTGTCATGGATCCGGCATGGAACCGTCACGGAGCCGTCAGGGAACTGCCATGGAATAGCCATGGAAGTGTCATGGACTCGTCATGGAATCATCATGGAACCATCACAGAACTGTTACGGAGCTGTCAGGGAACCGCCATGGAACTGTCATGAAACTGTCACGGAACTGTAATGGAACAGTCAGGGAACTGGCATGGAATCAGCACGGAACCATCATTGAACCGTCATGGAACCGCCACGGAACCATCATGGAATTGCCATGGAATCGTCATGGAACCGCCACGGAACCAGCATGGAACTGTCACGGAACAGTCACGGAACCGTCATGGAATCGCCATGGAATCGTCATGGAACCGCCACGGAACCAGCATGGAACTGTCATGGAACCATCATGGAACCAGCATGGAACTGTCATGGAACCGGCATGGAACCAGCATGGAACCGCCACAGGATCACCACAGAACCATGGGACCAGGGAATCATGGGGTCAAGGAGCCGTGGGGTCACGGATTTGTGGGATCACGGAGTCACGGGACGCTGGAACCCCCGAATCCCACGGAACTGTGGCGCTGTGAGTTCCGTGTCGGCTTCACCCGCTCCTCTGTCGCTTCCCGTGGAACCCTCACGGAACCCTGGAATTACGGAATCAGTGGAATGGTCCCGGAGCTGTTGGAAGGGACCTGTTGGTGTCCAGCCCTGGCTCTGCCGTGTCCCGCGTGTCCCTGGGAACGCTGCCCAGCTCCCCCGGCCCCCTCCCGTGTCCCACCACCCCGATCCTCACCGGCGTGGCGGGCGGACGATGGCGCTGGCGGCCCTGCTGGGGCCCTTGGCCTCCCGGTGGATCCCAACCGGTTCCTCCGGCCCCGCGGGCGCGGTGCCGGCGCCGCCGGAGCCACGTGCGGCGAGTCCCGGCCTGTCACCCGCTGCTCCCGGGGTCACCGTGCCCTGGGCGGATGGGTGGGCCCCGGGGTGGGTCCCGGGGTGGATCCGGGGTGGATAACGGGGTGAATCCCAGGAAGAACCAAGGGTGGATCCCGGGGTGGATCCGGGGTGGATAACGGGGTGGATCCTGGAGTGGATCCTGGGGTGAATCCCAGGATGAATCAAGGGTGGATCCCAGGGTGGGTCCCGGGGTGGATAACGGGGTGGATAATGGGGTGGATCCCGGTGTAGATCCCAGGGTGGGTCCCGGGGTGGTTCCTGGGGTGGATCCCATGGTGGACCCCAGGATAGATACCAGGGTGGTTCCTGGGGTGGGCTCTGGGGTGGATCCCGGTATGGATCCCATATGGATCCCAGGGTGGTTCCTGGGGTGGGTCCCAGGGTGATTCCTGGCGTGGATCCCATATGCATCCCAGGGTAGATCCCAGGGTGGATCCTGGGGTGGATACCAGGGTAGATCCCAGTATGAATCCCATATGGATCCCAGTGTGGATCCCAGTGTAGATCCCAGGGTGGTTCCCAGTGTAGATCCCCGGGTGGTTCCCGGGGTGGATAACGGGGTGGATAATGGGGTGGATCCCGGTGTAGATCCCAGGGTGGGTCCCGGGGTGGTTCCTGGGGTGGATCCCATGGTGGACCCCAGGATAGATACCAGGGTGGTTCCTGGGGTGGGCTCTGGGGTGGATCCCAGTATGGATCCCATATGGATGCCAGGGTGGTTCCTGGGGTGGATCCCAGGGTAGATCCCAGGGTGGTTCCCAGTGTAGATCCCCGGGTGGTTCCTGGGGTGGATCCCAGGGTAGATCCCAGTGTGGATCCCAGGGTAGATCCCCGGGTGGTTCCTGGGGTGGATCCCAGGGTCATTCCTGGGGTGGATCCCAGGGTAGATCCCAGTGTGGATCCCCAGGTGGATCCAGGGCTGTCTCCAGGCCCTTGGGGTGACCCGGGCTGGCCTTTCCCCATCACCCCTCAGTGGGATATCCCCTGGGGGCCCTCGCAGGGGCAGGAATCCCGAGCGGAACGAAGGAGCTGACAACCCCCCTGGGGCAGGGTCGGTGCCTTTATTGTGCAGCTGGATCCCAGCAGGATCCCCTGGGAGTGCCGGGGAGCGGAGGCGGTGAGCTGGGGGGTGCCGGGGGGGCTCTGGACTTTGGGAACCCGCGCCCTGCTGCGGCAGGAGGGGCGTCAGGCGTTCTCCCAGAAGAAGGTGTTGCAGGCCACAGTCAGGGCGGCCACCAGGACCACGAATTCCTGGAAATCCACCTCCCCGTCGCCGTTCTCATCCAGGTCCTGCATGATCTTCTCCACGGCCCCCGCGTCCTTCTGGGTCTGGGGGGGCACAGGGTGAGCCCTGGGGCTGGGCAGCCGCCGTTCCCCCCCGGGAATGGGGAAAGGGAGACCCCCCAGGCGCCAAACTGGTCCCAGTTACCTCCAGGAAACATCCCAGCTCGCTCTGCAGCAGCTCCTTGAGCTCCTTCTTGCTCAGCTTGTACTTGTCCCCCTCCTTGCCCGAGTAGTGGTGGAAGACATTGATCAGGGTCTCCATGGCCCCTTCCAGCTGCGATCCCATGGCTGCGGCTGCGGGACCCCCAGCACGTCACCCTCCAGCCCCCCTGTCCCCAGCATCACCCACCCCCGGCCGTGACCCTGCCGAGCAGGACTGGGCGGTCTGGGGGGCTCCCAGGGGCTGGCCAGGGGGTCCCGAGGGGAGGTTTGGGGGGGGACAGAGTCACCTGTGCTCGCCTGAGCTCCCGGTGCTGCGAGTGCGCCCGCCCGGCCGGGCTGGGCACGTTAAATAAGCTCCAAGCCCCCTCCCTCCGGGAGGATCCGATACCGGGGCTGGGCAGCCCGGCTGGCACCGCCGGCCAGCCCCGCGGGGGCCGGGCGTGGGGGGCACAGCCCCCGCGATGCCCGCGGGCAGCGCCCCCAGAGCCCCCGGGCACGGCCGGGCTGACAGCGTCCCCTCAGGGGGGTCCCTTTAGTGCCCCTCGCCACCCCCAAGATGCGAAAAAATCGGGGACATTGGCAGGGCTGGGGGGGACAGCGGCGTGCCGGGCTGGGGACACCCCCCGGGGACCCCCGGGTGGCGGCGCTGGCCACGCCGTGACCCCGCGGTGGCACCGCGGGCATCCCCCATCTGTCAGCGCCGGCATCGGGGCCGCATCCCCGGGGCCGCGCCCGCGGCCAGCCCCGCTCCCGGCGCTGATAACGGGATCCGGTGTCCTCGGCCCGGCCGCGGGAGCCAGCGGGGCCCGGGGGGAGCCGCGGGGGTATCGGGTGACTCCCCGCGCTCTCAAAGGGCTCTTGTCCGCCTGAAAAGGCCCCACAATGCCGAGCCCCGCGTTGCTGCAGCAACGCCTCGGCCAAGAAACCGGAGCCCGAGCTGGCCCCGGGGATGCTGATAATCCCGAGGATCCCGTTACGGCCCCGGTCCGCGCGGGCTGGAGCCCGCAGCCTGCCCGGCTCCGGCATCCCCGGGGAGCTCAGCCCCCGAATTCCTCAGCCCCCGAATTCCTCAGCCCCCGGATCCCTGATCCCCCGAATTCCTGATCCCCCAAATGCTTCAGCCCCCGAATTCCCCAGCCCCCGAATTCCTGATCCCCTGAATTCCTCAGCCCGCAAATTCCTGATTCCCCAAAATCCTAATCCCCCAAATTCCTCATCCCCCAAGTTCCTCAGCCCCCAAATTCCTAATCCCCCAAATTCCTGATCTCCCAAATTCCTGATCCCCCGGATTCCTCAGCCCCTGAATTCCTCAGTCCCCAAGTTCTTCATCCCTCAAATTCTTCATCCCCCAAATTCCTCAGCCCTCAAATTCCTGATCCCCCAAATTCCTCAGCCCCCCTCTCTGGAACTCCCCCCTCCCAGGATTTGGGACCCCCTCCACCAGGAGCAGCATTTTCCCAAGCACCGGGTGCTGCCGGCTCCTCGTGCCGGCTTCCAGCCCTAATTAGGGGCTAATTACCTCCTGCAGCCTCTGCTCCCGCCTCCCGCCCTTCCTGCCCCCTGCCCGGGGACCCCAAACCCGGTGCTCCTGTGGGGCCGAGCCCCCTCCCCACTGCGCTGGGAATGGGGAAACCGGGGGGTCCTGGATGGATGTGGGGGTCCCCGGAGACACGGCCCCGATCCTGATGTGGGGCAGGGAGGGGGGCTCTGGATCCCGGGATCCTGAGCCTGGGGGCACCGGGAGGGGGCAAATCCTGAGATCCCGAGCCTGGGGGCTCCGGGAAGGGCAAATCCCGAGCCTGGGGGCTCCGGGAGGGGGCAAATCCCGGGATCCCGAGCCTGGGGGCTCTGGGAGGGGGCAAATCCCAAGATCCAGAGCCTGGGGGCTCCGGGAGGGGGCAAATCCCGGGATCCCGAGCCTGGGGGGCACCAGGAGGAGGAAAATCCCGGGATCCCGAGCCTGGGGGCTCCGGGAGGGGACAAATCCTGGGATCCCGAGCCTGGGGGCTCCAGGAGGAGGAAAATCCCGGGATCCCGAGCCTGGGGGCTCCGGGAGGGGCCCCGTGGCACTCACTGGCCGTGTCCCTGTCCCCGAGCAGCTCACAGCGGGCAGGATTCCGGGAGAGCCCGGAAACGCCACCGGGCCAGCAGCTGCTCGTGACAGGGACGGGCATTGCCCAAAAATAACCCCGAGCCCACTCCCTGCCAGGCAGGGACAGAGGGGACAGGGCCAGGCACTCCCAGCCCCCCAAACCCTCAGGGACAGCAGGACCGGGGTGCCCCAGGGTGAAGCCCAACACTGGGGGGTCCCGGGAGGGTCCCAGACCCTGCAGCCGGGGCAGAGCACGCCCAGCAGGGCTGGCAGATTCCCAGGAGCTCTTCCCGAAGCGGGAGCAGCGAGGGACATGCCAGGAGCTTTACACACAGCTTGGAACAGGTTCCAGCCACTGCGACTCCCCTGCTCCACTTTGACCCAGCTAAACCAGTTGCTCCAGTTCCCCGTGCCGGGCTGGGCCGATCTTGTCTCCCCATCCCATCACCGGGGCTCTGGAAGAGGCTTTTCCATCCCCGGGGTTTGGAAAGGGAGGAGCTGCAGTGGCGGGGCTGGGGACACCGCGGTGGCTTTGGGCACTCACGGTCCCCTCCAGCGAGCCCCGATGGGGCCAGCAGGGGCCACTGCCGGGCTGGGCACCGCGGTGGCCATCCCTAGTTGGGGTCCCCAACCCAGACAGGTTGTGGAGAACCCCGGGATGAGGATGTGGAAGTGGGCACTGACCCCCTGCACGCGGTCACCCTGTCACACCGGGTCCTGTGGTCCTGTATGGGCCAAATCCCTATATGGTCCCTGTCCCTAAATGGCCCAAGTCTCTATGGTCCCATCCCTATATGGCTCAAGTCCCTATATGGCCCTGTCTCTGTCCCTACATGGCCCAAGTCCCTACACGGTCCCTGTCCCTATATGACCCCCGTCCATGTCCTTATATGGCCCAAGTCCCTATATGGTCCCTGTCCCTAAATGGCCCAAGTTTCTATGGCCCTGTCCCTAAATGGCCCAAGACCCTATACAGTCCCTGTCCCTATATGACCCCCGTCCATGTCCCTATATGGCCCAAGTCCCTCCATGGTCCCAGTCCCTCCATGGCCCCAGTCCCTGTCCCTATATGGCCCCCATCCCACTCCCTCCATGGTCCCAGTCCCTCCATGGCCCCAGTCCCTCCATGGCCCCAGTCCCTCCACGGTCCCCTCCTGGCCGTGCCGGTGTCCCCAAGGCCAGGTCAGCACCCCCTTCCCATGGGGACGGTCCCAACGGGGATCCCAGACCTGGCTGTCCCTTCCCCTCCCGCTGTGGGGCCGCTGCCGCATGTGCCCCTTCCTCACCCCGAATTCCAGGGCCGGGCAGTCACGGGCCCGCCTGGCTCCGGGGCCGGTGATTCACCCCAAACCTGTCCCGGTCCCTGCCGGGCCTGACTCACCCGCCGCTTTCCCAAGAGGCCACCCCGGTGCCCTGACGTGGGGCTCGGTGACCGTCCCAGCCCCGTCCCCTCCGTCATCCCGGGGCCGGATGGGGCTGCAGGAAGCCAATTCCTGCCCCGTGAGCTGGTGTGACGGTTCTGGGGTGGGGACAGGGCCACCGTGGGAGCCTCCCTGTCCCCGCCAGCGTGTCAGGGCTCAGCACAAACCGTGATGGGGACGTTGTAGCGGGGACCCCCCTGCCCTCGGCCCCCAAAACACCGCTGGGGCTTTGGGACCCCAAATTCCCGCGTGTTGCTCGCTGTTTGTCACACCCGTGGGGACACTGGGGACAGTCCTGAGGCTGTGGCCAGGGTCCCCTCGGGGTCCCCGGGGGATTTGGGGTGCCCACAGGAACTCGTTCTGCCCGGTGGACAGGTGCCAGGGCTGCCATGTTATAAATACCCACTGATTAAAAGGGCCGTTCCAACCCCCTAATTAATTTGGATTAATTAATTTTTACAGAGCCCACTATTAATAGGGATGATGTCAGCGGGCGGCTGAGTCACAACTCTCACTCGGTGCGGGCCCAGCCGGGCCCTGGGTCGGTGACACTGCCCGAGCCAGGGATGTGACAGGGATGTCACCGGAATGTCACCGGGGCCCTGGGGTCACCTCAGTGTCCCCAGCTGGGGGTGGCACCTGCCCTGCACCCCCGGAATGGAGCTCAAAGTTTGCATTCAATCCTCTCGGAGATCTTTTCCAACCAAAACGATCCCGGCCCCGGGGATGTTTCTGTGCACGGCCCCGGTGATGCTCCAGCCCCGCGGTCCCGTCCTGTCCCCACCGGAGGTCCCCGGGCGGCGCCGCCGAGGCCGCGGCGAGTTCAGGCCGAGTTTGGTCCGGTGCCCAGGCGGGGAGGGAGCGGAGGGACGGACGGACCGACGGACGGCGGCGCCCGGGCGGTGACTGCGCGTCCGTCCGGCCGCATCAGGAAACCCAACACCGGCGCGGGGCGGACAAAGGCTGCGCTGTCCCCTCCTGCGGCGCGGGTATAAAAACACCTGAAAAGTCCCCAAAGCTCCCGAACCCCTCGAAACCTCCCGGGGACCGCGACCTGCCCGCAGCCTGCGGTAAGTGGGGCGTCGCTCCCCGCAGCTCCTGATGTCCCCCCTGTCCCCGCTCCGTCACCCCCGGGACCCGCGGCCCCTCCTGCACAAACCCCGGGACCCTCCTGAGCGCTGCGGGGCTGAGCTGGGCTGGGGAGGGGGCGAGGGACGCTCCGACCCCCTCTGGGCTCCTGTGCCTGCAGCCCCGGGCTAGCGGCGTGCCCGGTGCCATGGCCACGGCCGAGCCCACCGAGCCCACCGAGCCCGCCGAGCCCGCCGAGCTGACGGAGCTGGAGGCGGCCATCGAGCGCATCGTCACCGTGTTCATCACCTTCGCCGCCAAGGAGGGCAAGAAGGGCACGCTGACGGCCGGGGAGTTCAAGGAGCTGGTGAAGCTCCAGCTGCCCAACCTGATGAAGGTGAGGGGGGCAGCGGCAGCGCCGCGGGGTCCCCGGGGGTCCCCCCGAACCGCGGGGCCCCTCCCGGTGCCCTGGCGTTGGCAGCTTGATGCCCACGCCGGTCTCTGGGCACCCTCCCGTGTGCTCCCCGCAGGATGTGCCCTCCCTGGAGGAGAAGATGAGCGAGCTGGACGTGAACAACGACGAGGAGCTGAGGTTTGGCGAGTACTGGCGGCTGATCGGGGAGCTGGCCAAGGCCGTGCGCAGGGACAAAGCGGCCAAGAAGTGATGGAGACTCAAATAAAGAGGTTTCCCTGAGCCTGAGCATCCTGCTGTTCTTGCTGGAGGGCTCTGATTTGATCCCCCATCTCCTCCCACGCTGGGGACAGGCCCAGCCCCGGGCTGATGGCTTTGGGGTCACTCTGTGGCGCCGGGGCCATTCCCAAATTGCCCTGCTGCTGGTCTGGCTTTTGGGGTGCCACCCTGCGCCCCACAAACACCTTCCTGCCGCGCTGGGGGGGCGTGGGGGGCAGAGCTGTGGCTGTGGCCGGGGTGGGGCTCGGCAGATCCCGGCAGCGATGCCACCCTGGCCGCCAGCTCCATGGCAACCGTGCCCATCCTCTGAGGGTCTTGGGTGGCACGGGGGGGACACATCCAGCAGCACATCCCGGCGGGGGAACATCAGCGTTCGGACCCGGAATCCCGGTGCTCCGGGCCGGTGAAATCCCGCTCCGGGCCCGGTGCCGTTCCCACGCGGCCGAGCCGGGACGGGAACCGTCGGTGCGGCCGGGAAGGAGGCGTTTCCCGGCCCCACGCTGGCGCCGGGCCAGGCTCCCAAATGAGACGCCTTGCACCACGGAGCTCCCACTCACACCTCCCCGGTATAAAACCCCGGCCCGCCGCAGCCCGCGCACACCTGGGACAGCCCGTGCTGCAGGTAAGTGGCCCGGCCGCCCCACGGCGGGGCCGGGGGGGCTGCGCCCTCTGCTCCCACGCTCGGCTCTGCCACGACTTGCGAGGACGCCGGGGACGTGTCCCGGCAGCTCCAGCGCCGCATCCCGGGGCTCCTTCCTCGCCCTCCGCTCGGGGATGAGGAGGAGTCCTGGCGCCCGAGGAGGGGAAGCTCCCCCCGAGCCCAGAGCTGAGCTTGGCTTCCTTCCCCCGCCAGCTCCCCAGGACCCCGCGGCACAGCAGAGACCCCCGGAGAGACCCCCGCGGAGCCGCCAGCAGCAGGATGGGCCAGTGCAACTGCCGCAAGAAGCGCAAGGTCCGGCGGGGACCCCGCGGCACCGGCGGGGCGGGGGTGACCCCGCACGGCCCCGGCCCCGCAGCCCGGAGCCGGGGGCTGCTCCGGGGCTTGGCAGAGCTCGGGGGAGCGGGCAGCTCAGACCTTCGGGAGCCGGCCGCGCTCCTCGCAGCCTCTCCGGGGACGCCCCACGGCAGCGAAGCTCCGCTGCTCCTCGGCTGCCCAGCGGGACGTGCCCACCCCGCAGCCCCCGGCGCCTGTGCGGGATTTTGGGGCGCCGGGCTGAGGCTGTGCGGGGTGCCCAGTGGGCATCGGCGGCTGTGGTTTCACGGCGTTCCGAGGGGAAGCCGCAGATTTGGGTGAATCACCGCCGCTGCCCTCGAACGGAGCCGCACGAGCGGCCGGGAGCGACCGGGAGTGACCGGGAGTGACCGGGAGTGACCGGGAGTGACCGGGAGTGACCGGGGGAGGAGTCCTGGCGCCCGAGGAGGGGAAGCTCCCCCCGAGCCCAGAGCTGAGCTTGGCTTCCTTCCCCCGCCAGCTCCCCAGGACCCCGCGGCACAGCAGAGACCCCCGGAGAGACCCCCGCGGAGCCGCCAGCAGCAGGATGGGCCAGTGCAACTGCCGCAAGAAGCGCAAGGTCCGGCGGGGACCCCGCGGCACCGGCGGGGCGGGGGTGACCCCGCACGGCCCCGGCCCCGCAGCCCGGAGCCGGGGGCTGCTCCGGGGCTTGGCAGAGCTCGGGGGAGCGGGCAGCTCAGACCTTCGGGAGCCGGCCGCGCTCCTCGCAGCCTCTCCGGGGATGCCCCACGGCAGCGAAGCTCCGCTGCTCCTCGGCTGCCCAGCGGGACGTGCCCACCCCGCAGCCCCCGGCGCCTGTGCGGGATTTTGGGGCGCCGGGCTGAGGCTGTGCGGGGTGCCCAGTGGGCATCGGCGGCTGTGGTTTCACGGCGTTCCGAGGGGAAGCCGCAGATTTGGGTGAAGCACCGCCGCTGCCCTCGAACGGAGCCGCACGAGCGGCCGGGAGCGACCGGGAGTGACCGGGAGTGACCGGGAGTGACCGGGAGCGGGGGTCGCGCTGTTCTGCGCCCCTCACCCAGCCGGGGCTGGGGTCTGCGGGGTGGCAGAGGGGCTCCCCGGAGCCCCGGGCCGGCGGGCACTGACTCACGCTGCCACCGCCGCTTGTGCGGAGGAGAGAGAGGAAGAACCAGTCGGGACGGGCCCGCGCCGGGGGTGGCGAGAGACGCCGGGGTGGCTGAGCCTGGCGGGGACAGCGCGGCTGGGGGGGGACAGCTCGGGGGGGACAGGCGATGGCAGCTGGAGGGGCTGGCAGAGCCGTCACAGCTGGATGCGGGGGAGGAACATCTGTATGGAGCGGTCCGGGATCCGTGTGGGGGCTGAAGGCAGTGGGGGCTCACAGCTGGATGAGGCTGACAGCTGGATGGGGCTCACAGCTGGATGGGGGCTCACAGCTGGATGGGGCTCACAGCTGTATGAGCGGGCTCACAGCTGGATGGGGCTCACAGATGGATGAGGCTGACAGCTGTATGAGCGGGCTCACAGCTGGATGGGGGAGGCTCACAGCTGGATGGGGAGGTGCCACAGCTGGACGGGAGGGCGCCTCACATCCGCGCAGAGGGGCCAGGCGCTGGCAAGGAGGTTTACCCCATGGCTGTGCAGGGATGAAATGTTCGCCCCACCCGCTCGGGGCTTGTCCTGTCCCCTCCGCGGGATGTCCCACCCCTCCGCGGGACCTGTCACACCCCTCCGAGGAGCTGTCCCCCTCCTCCGAGGAGCTGTCCCACCCCTCTGGGACCTGTCCCACCCCTCTGGGGATCTGTCCCACCCCTCCGGTGACCTGTCCCACCCTTCCAGGGACCTGTCCCACCCCTCTGGTGACCTGTCCCACCCCTCTGGGAACCTGTCCCACCCTTCCAGGGACCTGTCCCCCCCCTCTGGGGACCTGTCCCCCCCCTGCACGGAGCTGTCCCCCCCCCTCACGCCCTGTCCCCCCCGCAGGACTGCCAGGAGCTGACGGACGTGGAGCGGGCCATCGAGACGGTGATCAGCCAGTTCCACTGCTACGCCGTGAAGGGCCAGAAGGAGTACCTGACCCCCAACGAGATGCAGGAGCTGGTGGTGCAGAAGCTGCCGCACCTGGGCAAGGTGAGGGCAGAGCCGGCGGCGGGCAGGAGGAGCTGGGGAGGGGCTGGGGGGTCTCTGCCTGCTGGTGGCCGTGACCCCGATGTTTTTTTCCCTGCAGTGCGTGGGACCCCTGGAAGAGAAGATCGAATGCATGGGAGACCCTAACGAGGCCAAGCTGGAGTTCGGGGAGTACTGGGACATGATGGGGGACGCGGCCAAGGGCTGCCGGAGGAAGTAGAAGGGTGGTGGGGGACGGGAAGGCGCCCGAGGCCTCCGGCTCTGCTCCTGGAAGCGCCAGAAGCCGCTGGGATGCTCCTGGGAAAAAAAAAACTGGGAAAAAAACCCGAAAATTCTGCGCTGCTGCCGGAGGATCCCCCTCCCCGGCTGCATCCCTGCCCTCCTGGGCTCGCCTTCCCTCCCCAGCTCTGCCCCGGAGCGGGGGGCACGGGCGGGGGGTCCTGGCAGCGGAGCCGCCTCTCGCCGTGCGCCCCCACCCCCGGGCTCGCCCCCCACCCCTCCACTGCGGCTCCCCCCGCCCCGCAGCGAGGGGGGCTCGGCTCCAAACCCCCCTGGGTTTGGGGGGGCTCGTCCCTGTCACCCCCATGGCACCTCCAGGGGCACCCCGGGGTGGGTGCGCGTGGCCTGGGAGCTCTCCCTGCCGTGTCCCCGCCCGGATTTTGGGGGGTTGTCCCGGGATGTGCCGCCCCCCCGGTGCTCCCCACCCCCGGGGCCGGGCTGGGGGCAGCCGGGGCCGCTCGCGACCTTTTTTGTATAAATTAATAAAGGAACCCCCCGCCTCACGCCCTGTCCCCCCCGCAGGACTGCCAGGAGCTGACGGACGTGGAGCGGGCCATCGAGACGGTGATCAGCCAGTTCCACTGCTACGCCGTGAAGGGCCAGAAGGAGTACCTGACCCCCAACGAGATGCAGGAGCTGGTGGTGCAGAAGCTGCCGCACCTGGGCAAGGTGAGGGCAGAGCCGGCGGCGGGCAGGAGGAGCTGGGGAGGGGCTGGGGGGTCTCTGCCTGCTGGTGGCCGTCACGCCGATGTTTTTTTCCCTGCAGTGCGTGGGACCCCTGGAAGAGAAGATCGAATGCATGGGAGACCCTAACGAGGCCAAGCTGGAGTTCGGGGAGTACTGGGACATGATGGGGGACGCGGCCAAGGGCTGCCGGAGGAAGTAGAAGGGTGGTGGGGGACGGGAAGGCGCCCGAGGCCTCCGGCTCTGCTCCTGGAAGCGCCAGAAGGGGGTGCTCTGGGGGTTCAGGGGATGCTGTGGGGGTGCAGGAGGTGCAGGGGGTGCCGGGGATGCTGGGGGGGTTCACAGAAGGCTCTGGGGTCCAGGGAATGCTGCAGGGGATGGTCTGGGGGCGCAGAGGATGCTCTGGGGGTTCAGGGAAGGCTCTGGGGGGTGCAGGGGGTGCTCTGGGGGTTCAGGGGGTGCAGGGGATGCTGCAGAGGTTCAGGGGGTGCTCTGGGGGTGCAGGGGATGCTGCAGGTGTGTGTGACCCCTGTGGACACCCCAGGGCTCCCCGCACCCCCCATTCCCAGGTGCTGGGGTGGTCCCATTGTGGGGACCCCACGGGCAGAGCCGTGCCCGTGCTTTGGGGAGGCAGCTGGAGGGAGCTCAGGGGAGACCCCAAAATCCTGGAAAACCCCCAAATCCTGGGAAACCCCCAAATCCTGGGAAAACCCAAAATCTTGGAAAACCCCCAAAATCCTGGGAAACCCCCAAATCCTGGGAAACCCCAAAATCCTGCTGGTGGCCGTCACGCCGATGTTTTTTTCCCTGCAGTGCGTGGGACCCCTGGAAGAGAAGATCGAATGCATGGGAGACCCTAACGAGGCCAAGCTGGAGTTCGGGGAGTACTGGGACATGATGGGGGACGCGGCCAAGGGCTGCCGGAGGAAGTAGAAGGGTGGTGGGGGACGGGAAGGCGCCCGAGGCCTCCGGCTCTGCTCCTGGAAGCGCCAGAAGCCGCTGGGATGCTCCTGGGAAAAAAAAAACTGGGAAAAAAACCCGAAAATTCTGCGCTGCTGCCGGAGGATCCCCCTCCCCGGCTGCATCCCTGCCCTCCTGGGCTCGCCTTCCCTCCCCAGCTCTGCCCCGGAGCGGGGGGCACGGGCGGGGGGTCCTGGCAGCGGAGCCGCCTCTCGCCGTGCGCCCCCACCCCCGGGCTCGCCCCCCACCCCTCCACTGCGGCTCCCCCCGCCCCGCAGCGAGGGGGGCTCGGCTCCAAACCCCCCTGGGTTTGGGGGGGCTCGTCCCTGTCACCCCCATGGCACCTCCAGGGGCACCCCGGGGTGGGTGCGCGTGGCCTGGGAGCTCTCCCTGCCGTGTCCCCGCCCGGATTTTGGGGGGTTGTCCCGGGATGTGCCGCCCCCCCGGTGCTCCCCACCCCCGGGGCCGGGCTGGGGGCAGCCGGGGCCGCTCGCGACCTTTTTTGTATAAATTAATAAAGGAAAACACCGGAAAAAAACCCAAAAAACACCGAAAAATACTGACCCGGACTGATTGGGGGGGAAACCCCCAAAATCCTGGGAAACCCCCAAAATCCTGAAAAACCCCCAAAATCCTGAAAAACCCCCAAATCCTCGGAAACCCAAAATCCTGTGAAACCCCAAAATCCTGGGAAACACCCAAATCCTGGGAAACCCCAAAATCCTGGGAAATCTCAAAATCCTTGGAAACCCCAAAATCCTGGGAAACACCCAAAATCCTGGGAAACCCCCAAAATCCTGAAAAACCCCCAAATCCTCGGAAACCCAAAATCCTCGGAAACCCCAAAATCCTGTGAACCCCCAAAATCCTGGGCCTGGAAAGCCCCAGGGGCTGCGAGGCCAGGATCAGGATCCCATCTGGGCTGGCAAAAGGTGGGATTTGGGTGCAATTCCAGCAAACTGGGACGGGGTAAAATGCCAGCGAGCTGCAGCTGGCGGGAAGTGAGGAAAGGGCCGGAGCAGCGCCCGGGTTTCCCACTTTTCCTTTGCCCTTCCAGGACCTTCCCAGCCAGCTGCACGTCCTGGGGGAGGCTGTGGGGACCCCAAAAGGAGAATCTAAAAAGGGAGAGGGCGTGGGCAGCTCAGCAGCACCAGGAGAGGGAGAGAAGAGGGAGAGAGGAGTGATAAGAGCGGGGCTGGGCAGGGGACAGGTCCTGCCGGGCTGGTGGCACCGCGGCTCGGCCACAGGCAGCCTCTGTCTGCTCTCGGGCTGCATTTCACAACGGGAATGACTATTTATTGTTCCCTCGGTGGGAACGCGGGGCTGGGAATGAAGCAGAAAGGTGTGGCTTTAATTGGAGGCAGGAAATGTGTCAGGTCGGGGGGGAAAGGGGAGCTGGGGCTCCCCTGCTCTGCCCTGTGCCCGGATGGGAATGTGGGGACTCCTGTGACACTGCTGTGACACTGAGGACAATTCCTGAGGCGTGAGGCAGCCCTGGATGAGTCTCTGGAATGTTCTGGAGGTGACAGGAAGGGCTCAGTCCAGCCCCTCGGTGAGGAGCATGATGCCCATCCTTTTTGGTCTTTTAGGATGAAGGAGGAACATGAGGAACCTGCCTCCATGTTTTTAGGAGGTTAATTTGTTATTTTATGATTATTTTCTTCTAGAATAACCTGTAATTAATTGAAGAATGCTACACTAAAACTAGACTAAAGAATATAGGAAAAGGATACAGACAGGAGGTTTAAGAAGAATGATAAAGGAAACTTGTGATTGATTTTTTAGAGTCTGACTCTCCTGGGTTGACTGCATGCTGCTTTTATCTCCCGAATTTGCCCTGAACCAGGACACTGACACATCTGGCTGTGGCTGGCTATTAAGCTAAAACAACTCACACGTTGGATAAACAATCTTTATATTCCAAAGCAGCAAAACCCAGGAGGAGCTGAGGCTTCTCATCTTCCCAAGAAAAGAAATCCTCCTGAAAAAAATTATTCAAAAAAATATCAAAACGAAAGCAGCAAAACCCAGGAGGAGCTGAGGCTTCTCAGCTTCCCAGGAAAAGAATCCTTGTGAAAAAATGTATTCAAGAAATATCAAAACAACAAAAGACCCTTCTGGACAGGCTCCCGTGGTGCTGGAGACACCAAACACCTCCCAACCTTTCATTTTGGGGGCAGCTGCAGCAGGGGAACCCCAACCTCCCCGGGCTCCCCAAGGCTGGGCCGGGCTGCGCTGCTCGCCGGCTGCTCGGGGCGCCTGCACACGCCCTGGATGCCTTGTAAAAATCAGGGCCTGGATGTGGTTGTGACATCTGCCAGGGGAGCAGGGCGATGAAAGGCCGTGATTCAGGCGTGAGCTGTTTGCCTGCAGGCCCCGGGAGGGATTCCCACCCTCCCGGGGTGTTGCATCAACGCCGCGACACCCGCAGCATCTCGGCCCAGAACAGGTTTGCTTCCTCCCCACCGAGATTAGGAAGGGGCCAGGGCAGAGCTGACTCGTTTTTTCCGGGATGGGAGGGAGTTCCAGAGGTGCTGGGAGCAGGTGGCTCCCCCCCGGGATAAATCACCTCCTGCTTTGCATCCTCAGGTGCGCCCTCCCCGATAAGGCAGGATCTGATCTCGCCATCGCATCGCTCTGGGAGACACCAGGCCTGCAATTTGCAGCGCTGATTAATTATGGATGGCACTTAACGAGCCCAGCTCCCTGCTGGGAAGAGCCGGATCCATCCCAGGGCAGCCAGAGAGGTCTGAGGGCTGGACAGGGCCCTGAACCCGTGCTGGCTCCTTGCACCCACCAGAGCGAGTGGTTTGGGCTCAAATGAAGGATTTTATTTGCTCCAAACCTGGGTCAGCCCCTTACAGACACCAGAACAAATGGTTTAGGCGCAAATAAAGGATTTTATTCACCCCAAACCTGTGTTAGCACCAGAACAAGAGGTTTTGGCTCAAATAAAGGGTTGTATTCACTCCAAACCTTGGCCAGCTCCTTGTACCCACCAGAATGAGTGATTTGGGCTCAAATAAAGGATTTTATTTGCTCCAAACCTGGGTCAGCCCCTTACAGCCACCAGAACGAGTGGTTTTGGCTCAAACTAAGGATTTTCTTTGCCCCCGGTGCCTGGGGTTGGGCTGGAGCTGGGACGGGTGGATTTTCGGTGTTGCATCAACGCCGCGACACCCGCAGCATCTCGGCCCAGAACAGGTTTGCTTCCTCCCCACCGAGATTAGGAAGGGGCCAGGGCAGAGCTGACTCGTTTTTTCCGGGATGGGAGGCAGTTCCAGAGGTGCTGGGAGCAGGTGGCTCCCCCCCGGGATAAATCACCTCCTGCTTTGCATCCTCAGGTGCGCCCTCCCCGATAAGGCAGGATCTGATCTAGCCATCGCATCGCTCTGGGAGACACCAGGCCTGCAATTTGCAGCGCTGATTAATTATGGATGGCACTTAACGAGCCCAGCTCCCTGCTGGGAAGAGCCGGATCCATCCCAGGGCAGCCAGAGAGGTCTGAGGGCTGGACAGGGCCCTGAACCCGTGCTGGCTCCTTGCACCCACCAGGGCGAGTGGTTTGGGCTCAAATGAAGGATTTTATTTGCTCCAAACCTGGGTCAGCCCCTTACAGCCACCAGAACAAGTGGTTTTGGCTCAAATAAAGGATTTTATTCACCCCAAACCTGTGTTAGCACCAGAACAAGAGGTTTTGGCTCAAATAAAGGGTTGTATTCACTCCAAACCTTGGCCAGCTCCTTGTACCCACCAGAACGAGTGAATTTGGGCTCAAATAAAGGATTTTATTTGCTCCAAACCTGGGTCAGCCCCTTACACCCACCAGAATTAGTGGTTTTGGCCCAAATAAAGGATTTTATTCACCCCAAACTTGTGCCAGCACCAGAACAAGTGGCTTTGGCTCAAATTAAGCATTTTATTAATCTCAAAACCTGTGTCAGCCCCTTGCACTCACCAGAATGAGTGGTTTGGGCTCAAATAAAGGATTTTATTCACCTCAAACCTTGGCCAGCTCCTTGTACCCACCAGAACGAGTGGTTTTGGCTCAAACTAAGGATTTTCTTTGCCCCCGGTGCCTGGGGTTGGGCTGGAGCTGGGACGGGTGGATTTTCAGGATCAGGTGGGAATTGTGAGCGCTCGTGCAGCCCGTGGGGTCTCTGGGGCGCTCCCCACACACGTCCCCCCACCCCGAACCCCGAAAGGGCCCCGGGAGGAGCCGGCCCGGCTGCGGGTCCCTGCTCGCACCGACCCGTCCCGGTGTTGCAACCCCGGGGAACCATTTCCCAGGTAAGCCCCGCTCCGGGAACGCCCTGGGAACGTCAGGGAGGGGTGGGAGCCTCCTTAAAAACCCGGCTGGGCCGGCGGGATGGGTGCGAGGTGAGGGGAGAGCGGCGACAGCACCGCCAGGTCACAGCGGCGACACACGGACACTGCGGAGCCCGGCGCCATGCAGGTGGGGATCCCCGGGACCCCCGGGGTGGGGAGGGCGGCCCCGGGACCCCCGGGGTGGGTGTTTGGCTGGGATGAGCCCCGGGGTGTGCGGCTGCAGGTCGGGAGCTGGGAATTCCTGGAATCCCTCGGGAGCGGGGCCCGCGCTGGAGGGACCTGCCGGGGTCACCGGGACGGAGCGGGACGGACCGGGACAGACCGGGACGGAGCGGGATGGACCGGGATGGACGCCCTGGAGCTGGGGAGCTCGGCCTGGGGCCGCCAGAGGGGTCTGCATCCTGGAAAAGGGGGATCTGCTGGTGGAAAAGGGGGATTTGTTGGTGGAAAAGCAGGATTTGTTGGTGGAAAAGGGGATCTGCCAGTGGAAAAGCAGGATTTGTTTGTGGAAAGGGGTATTGGCTGGTGGAAAAGCAGGATTTTTTGGTGGAAAATGGGATTTTTTAGTGGAAATGGGATTTGCCAGTGGAAAAGCAGGATTTTTTGGTAGAAAAGTAGGATTTGTCGGTGGAAAAAGGGGATTTTTTTGTGGAAAAGCAGGATTTGTTGGTGGAAAAGGGGGATTTGCCAGTGGAAAAGCAGGATTTTTTTGGTGCAAAAGCAGGATTTTTTGGTGGAAAAGGGGATTTTTTAGTGGAAATGGGATCTGCCAGTGGAAAAGCAGGATTTGTTTGTGGAAAGGAGTATTTGCTGGTGGAAAAGCAGGATTTTTTGGTGGAAAAGGGGATTTTTTGATGGAAAAGCAGGATTTTTTGATGGAAAATGGGATTTGCCAGTGGAAAAGCAGGATTTTTTGGTGGAAAAGGGGATTTTTTTGGTGGAAAAGCAGGATTTTTTGGTGGAAAAGGGGATTTTTTTGGTGGAAAAGCAGGATTTTTTTGTGGAAAAGGGGGATTTACCGGTGGAAAAGCAGGATTTGCCAGCAGGGGCAGGCAGCGCGGGGGCCGTGCGTGGCTCTGTGCCCGCTCTGGGCATCGGCGAGGGGCGAGGAAGGACAGGGACAGGGGAAAGGAGGGGAGGGACCCGCGAGTGTCCCCGTGTGCCACCCGGCAGTGCCCCGTGCCCCCGGCTGGCCCCGGGGCCGTGCCGTGAGTCACTGGCGGAGCAGCAGCCGCGGTGCCCCGGGGACGGGCTGGGCACCCACGGGGACAGGGGACACCCGTGGGGACAGGGGACACCCACGGGGACAGGGGACACCCACGGGGACGGGGGACACCCACGGGGACAGGGGACACCCGTGGCACTGCGGGGGCTTTGGCCTCGCGGTGCTGCCAGAGCCTTTGGGTTCCCGGGCTGGGATCGCTGTGAGACAGCCCCGAGGCCACCCTGGGGACAGTCCTGAGGGTTGGGGACAGTCCTGAGAGCTGGGGACAGTGCTGAGGGTTGGGGACAGTGCTGAGGGTTGGGGACAGTCCCCAGCCCCGGGGTCATGGAGTGACCTCAGGCCGTGGCACCACAGGGACGGGCGCTGTCGGGCGGGGAACAGCTCCCGAGGGACACCGGCCTGCCCGCCTGCAGCCGGCCCAGAGCCGCCGCCTTCGCAGCGGGCAGCACAGCCCGCGGGGCAGGCCCTGGGCAGGCCGGGCCGGGCAGCACAGCGCCGAGCCTCCGAGCGGCACGGGCCGTGCTCAGCAGGCAGCCCCAGCGGGCGACGTGCCGAGCCCACAGAGCCGTCATGCCCCTCAGCGCAGCATCCTGCGGGCACAGGAAGGCGGCGGAGTGGCACCGGCGCTGCCCCGCCTCGCCCTGGAGCCGGCAGCGTGAGTGCCCCGGCGCTACGGCAACCCCTCTGCAAAGCACCACCCAGCTGCCGCCCGGCTTCAAACGCGCCGCAAACGGAGGCGCCGGGTCTGAGCCACCGCCCGCCGCCCTCTAGGACGGCCGTTCCCTTGGGGGCATTCCCAATTCCCTTGGGAGCACGGGGGAAGCCCAGCCAGGACCTAAACCCTCCCAGGAGCACGGGGCCCTCCGCGTAAAGCCGCGACTCGCCACAGGGAGGGGAGGCTGAGTCGGGCCGCGCCCGCCGCGCTCCCTTCGCAGGGCAGCCACTGCACGCAGCCTACGGGAGAAGGAGCAGTGCCGCCCGGCCCGGGAGCGGCGGGACCCACGGGGGCCTCACCTGCGTCGCCCGGCCCGGCACGGCACGGCACGGCCCACGCGCGGGGGTGGCGGCCCCCATAGGGCGGGCGGGGCGGGCACAGGTGGCACCTGCGGGCTGGCGCAGGCGGCAGCGAGGATTTTTTGGGGTGTGATGTCAGAAATGAGAACCCCCGACCCCATCCCCGGGAGATGGAGACCCCCGAGGGCGTGGAGCCCCCCGAGGGTCTCACCCGAGCGCCGACCCCGCAGGGAACCATGGCCGAGTGCACGGAGCTGGAATGGGCCGTGCAGGTAGTCCTGAGAGCTGGGGACAGTGCTGAGGGTTGGGGACAGTCCCCAGCCCCGGGGTCATGGAGTGACCTCAGGCCGTGGCACCACAGGGACGGCGTGGGAGGACACAGGGCCACGCTGAGGCACGTGGGGACAAGGAGAGAGCGTGGCCGAGCCCGGTGTCACCTCCCCAGCGTGGCCGAGCCCGGTGTCACCTCCCTGGGGCGGCACTGGGGAGGGTCAGGCTGAGCAGAGGGGACAGCAGCCAAATTCTGGCACGGGGCAGGTCCCAGAGCGAGCAGCCGGGCTGGGGACGCCCTCAGGTGGTGTCCCCAGAGTGGGGACAGTGCTGGGCCACCCCTGGGTGCTCAAGGTCCCCGTGGCGGTGGCCGTGGCGCTCGCTGTTGTCCCCAAAGCAGCGTGGAACCCAAGGGACCCACCGAGCCCGGCTGTCCCCACTCGCGGCCACCGGCGGGGCAGGAAGGAGCCGAGTCCTGCCAAGGTGACGCCGTTTCCGTGTCCTTGTCACCGGGATGTGACGGTGCCCATCCTGCTGGGCCCGGCCAGCGCTTCCTGCCCGGGGACACCAGGGGACACCAGGGGACCCTGGAGAAGGGGGGGTGGCTCGGCAGGCCGGGACCTGCCCCGCCGGGCCCTTCCCGGAGCCGTGAAGCAACAGGAGGGCTGGCTGGTAATTCCTGCCCCATTCCTCCCTAATGAGCCCTGGCAAGCGCCGGCCGCGGCCCTGGTGCTGCTCAGCCCCGCGGCACCGGGGCCGTGGGCACAGGTGGCACCTGCGGGCTGGCGCAGGCGGCAGCGAGGATTTTTTGGGGTGTGATGTCAGAAATGAGAACCCCCGACCCCATCCCCGGGAGATGGAGACCCCCGAGGGCGTGGAGCCCCCCGAGGGTCTCACCCAAGCGCCGCCCCCGCAGGGAACCATGGCCGAGTGCACGGAGCTGGAATGGGCCGTGCAGGTGCTGGTGAACAACTTCGACAAGTACTCGAGCCGCTGCTGCTGCTGCAAGAACCCGCGGCGCATCAGCAAGAAGGATTTTCGGAAGATGCTCAGCCGCGAGCTCAACCACATGCTGACGGTGAGCCCGGGGGGCTGCGGGGCTGGGTCTTGGTGGGGTCTTGCTTCTCCTCCGCTCACATTTCTCCGCAGACAAAAATCCTCATTCTTTGCTGAGAAACTCAATGTCACCCTGCAAAATCCTGCGCGCTAGCCAGCTCCAAAATGGTGCAATTTTCAAAAAGAGTTGGATTTACGGCTCTTTTTTTCTTTACTTTAAAAAGCACACGTGAAGCCACTTTCTGCAGACGGAGTAAAACGTAGCATGTGAATATGACAGATTGTCTCACTGGACTCTGAAGGGTTGCTATGATCCAGCCATTGTGCTTTAATACTCAAACTTCCACAATCTGCAGATATGCTGACATAAGACCAAACGTCAGAAGGCTGACGTTTCTGAGATCCATCTCAGAAAAAGGTCCCTCATGCTGACGGTGAGCCCGGGGGGCTGCGGGGCTGGGTCTTGGTGGGGTCTTGCTTCTCCTCCGCTCACATTTCTCCGCAGACAAAAATCCTCATTCTTTGCTGAGAAACTCAATGTCACCCTGCAAAAAAAATCCTGCGCGCTAGCCAGCTCCAAAATGGTGCAATTTTCAAAAAGAGTTGGATTTACGGCTCTTTTTTTCTTTACTTTAAAAAGCACACGTGAAGCCACTTTCTGCAGACGGAGTAAAACGTAGCATGTGAATGTGACAGATTGTCTCACTGGACACTGAAGGGTTGCTATGATTCAGCCATTGTGCTTTAATACTCAAACTTCCACAATCTGCAGATATGCTGATATAAGACCAAACGTCAGAAGGCTGACGTTTCTGAGATTCATCTCAGAAAAAGGTCCCTGGGGGGGTTTTCCCCCCTCCCCGAGCCCGGGTTGAGCGGCTCCGCTCTCCCCGCAGGACACCGGGAACCGCCGCGCCGCCGACAAGCTCATCTGCGACCTGGATGAGAACAAGGACGGGCGCATCAGCTTCGAGGAGTACTGGACCTTGATAGGCGGCATCGCCAGCCCCATCGCGCAGATCATCCGCCAGCAGGAGCAGAGTGTCAAACACACCAAGTAGCCGCTGCTGGAGCCACCCCGGACCCCCCGCTCCTCCACCAACCCCGCTTTGTGCCCCCCCTCCCGAGCCTCCGGGACCCCGAGGTCCCCACCAGCCCCCGGGGGTGGGATTTGGGGGGCAAAGCTGTGGCAGCCGCGGGGGTTCATCGTTTTTCTGCCCCCCCTGCTCTCAGAGGAAGAGGCTCCCCCTGCTCTGGGCCGGGAATTCTGCCTGTCCTCAGCAGCGCCCCCTCTGCCCTCGGGGCTCCCCCCCAAACCGGGGGGGTCTCCTCGGGCAAAGGGCGCTTTCCCCCCACCGTGGTTATTTATTGCAGCAATAAAGTTCGGAGGAGCAGCGGCCGCCGCTCGGGTTTTGCCGTCGAGGGAGGGGCTCT
>NW_024366692.1:347791-350991 GCF_014805655.1 Passer montanus | reverse complement strand
GGGGGGGGAGGGCTGAGGGAGGGGGGTCCCCGCCCCCACCGAGGTGTCACGCCTTGCCTGGGCTGGCGACAAGGCCAGTCGCGAGCGTCGCGGAGCCACCACGGGGTGTCAGCACACGCCGCCACCGCGTTTGTCCCCGCGGGTCCCTCCGTGCCCCCAGGGGGGTCCCAGCCAGGGGGGAACATCCGCAGCCCCCACCCCAATTCCTGTCCCGGCACCCAGCCGGGGTGGGGACAAAGCCCCGCGGGCCCCCCGGGACCCCCGGGCTGGGCAGGGCAGCTCCCGGCGCTCTGCAGGAACACCGGGCCGGCAGTTTCGGCTTTTCCTGGGAATTTCCCACCGGGAAGGGAGCGGGTAATGGATCTGGAGCCCCCCGAGGCACGGGGGTGGCGGCCCCGCGGAACTGGGACCCCCCTCGCCCCCCGGGGGCCCAGCCAGGATGGGGACAAAGCCCCGCGGGACCCCCGGCCTGGGCAGGGCAGCTCCCGGCGCTCTGCAGGAACACCGGGCCGGCAGTTTTGGCTTTTCCTGGGAATTTCCACCGGGAAGGGACCGGGCCGTGGATCTGGAGCGGGGTTGGAGCCCCCCGAGCGCCCCCAGCCCGAGGCACGGGGGTGGCGGCCCCGCCGAACCGGGACCCCCCTCGCCCCCCGGGGCTGCCGTGCCAAGCCGAGCCGGGCTGTGCCCGTGGGAACGGGCGGGCCCGGGCTGAGTCACGGCCGAGGAATCCCCGCGGGGCGAGGCCCGGCCGTGACTCAGCGCGGGGGGTGCGGGGCGAGCCGGGCCGGGCCGGGCGCGGCTGTCCCGGGAGATCCGGGCTCGACCCTTCCCACCTTGGGGTCTCTCCCCCCACCCCAAGTCCATTTTGGGGGTTAATTCCGGGAATTTCCCCCCTCCTCGTGTCCCTGGGGGAGATGGGACAGGGACACGTTTGTCACGCAGAGAATTCGGGGTGTTCCCCGTGGTGGGGGGCACAGCACCCACCCCCCCGTGCTGGCTGATGCCCACTGTGCCACCCTTGTCCTTTGTGCCAAGGAAAACGGGCCCAGCTCAGCCCAGGGCCTGGGGGACAAGGACACCGTGGGGACACTGCGGGCTGTGCCCACAAAACCCCAGTGCTGTGTCCCCAGCCCCAAATTCTGGGGTCAGCGGGATGGGTTGGGGTCAGCACCGCCGGTTCTGGGGGTATCAGAGCACCCCACAAAGCTGGGACGGGGCAGTGACACTTTTGGGGGGGCTGGTGACCCAGGGGACCATGGCAGGGCCTTGAGGGGTGACTGGCACCCCGCACGTCCCGCTGTGGGGTCACACGGGTCGTTAATGGATCACACAGCTCATTAACAACGGGATCACACAGCTCATTAATGGGATCTCACAGCTCACTCATTAACAGGATCATGGAGCTCATTAATGGGATCACACAGCTCATTAACAACGGGATCACGGAGCTCATTAATGGGATCTCACAGCTCGCTCATTAACAGGATCATGGAGCTCATTAATGGGATCTCACAGCTCGTTAATGGGATCTCACAGCTCACTCATTAATAGGATCACACAGCTCACTCATTAACGGGATCTCACAACTCATTACACGTCCCGCTGTGGGGTCACACGGGTCGTTAATGGATCACACAGCTCATTAACAACGGGATCACGGAGCTCATTAATGGGATCTCACAGCTCACTCATTAACAGGATCATGGAGCTCATTAATGGGATCTCACAGCTCGCTCATTAACAGGATCATGGAGCTCATTAATGGGATCTCACAGCTCGCTCATTAACAGGATCATGGAGCTCATTAATGGGATCTCACAGCTCGTTAATGGGATCTCACAGCTCACTCATTAATGGGATCTCACAGCTCGCTCATTAACGGGATCACAGAGCTCATTAATGGGATCTCACAGCTCATTAATGGGATCACACAGCTCACTCGTTAACAGGATCATGGAGCTCATTAATGGGATCTCACAGCTCGTTAATGGGATCTCACAGCTCACTCATTAATGGGATCTCACAGCTCACTCATTAACGGGATCACAGAGCTCATTAATGGGATCTCAAAGCTCATTAACGGGATCACACAGCTCACTCATTAAGGGGATCTCACAACTCATTAATGGGATCACACACAGCTCGTTAATGGGATTACAGAGCTTGTTTGTTAACGGGATCTCACAGCTCATTAATGGGATCTCACAGCTCACTCATTAATAGGATCACACAGCTTGTTAATGGGAGCACAGAGCTCATTACCAGGATCTCACAGCTCATTAATAGGATCACACAGCTCACTCATTAATGGGATCTCACAACTCATTAATGGGATCACAGCTCACTCATTAATGGGATCACAGAGCTCACTCATTAACGGGATCTCACAGCTCATTAACAGGATCACACAGCTCATTAATGGGATCTCACAACTCACTCATTAATGGGATCACACAGCTCATTAATGGGATCACAGAGCTCATTAATGGGATCTCACAGCTCGCTCATTAATGGGATCTCACAGCTCGCTCATTAATGGGATCTCACAGCTCGCTCATTAATGGGATCTCACAGCTTGCTCATTAACGGGATCACAGAGCTCATTAATGGGATCTCACAGCTCATTAATGGGATCACACAGCTGATTAATGGGATCTCACAACTCACTCATTAATGGGATCACACAGCTCATTAATGGGATCACAGAGCTCATTAATGGGATCTCACAGCTCATTAATGGGATCACACAGCTCGTTAACGGGATCACACAGCTCATTAATGGGATCTCACAGCTCGCTCATTAATGGGATCTCACAGTTCACTCATTAACGGGATCACAGAGCTCATTAACGGGATCACAGAGCTCATTAATGGGATCACACAGCTCGTTACCCAAAAATGAGGCGCGGGCGAAACCCTCTCTGGGCACAGCAGGGCGGGCCGGGGGCTGCGGGGGGGCAGTGCCACCCTGCCGGGCTATAAACCCCCTCCGTGCCCCGGCACCCCATCCCCACTGCTGGGCGAGCTGAGCCGCGCTGAGCCGGTGAGTGCCCGCTCCCTCCACCCCAAAGCAGCCCGGGACACCCAAAAGCAGCCCGGGGCACCCCCAAAGGCTGACGGCACCCCCCAAAGCAGCCCGGGGCACCCCAAAGCAGCCCGGGGCACCCCCAAAGCAGCCCGGGACACCCCCAAAGGCTGAC